>NC_143147.1:66655762-66807057 GCF_059928025.1 Delphinapterus leucas | reverse complement strand
AAAAGACAACCTCTTCAATAAGTAGTGCTGGGAAAACTGGACAGCTATATGCAAAAGAATGAAATTAGAACACTCCCTAACACCATACATAAAAATAAACTCAAAATAGATTAAAGACCTAAATGTAAGGCCAGACACTATAAAACTCTTAAAGAAAAACATAGGCAGACCACTCTATGACATAAATCAAAGCAAGATCCTTTTTGACTCACCTCCTAGAGAAATGGAAATAAAAACAAAAATAAACAAATGGGACCCAATGAAACTTAAAAGCTTTTGCACAACAAAGGAAAACATAAACAAGACGGAAAGACAACCCTCAGAATGGGAGAAAATATTTGCAAATGAAGCAACTGACAAAGGATTAATCTCCAAAATTTACAAGCATCTCATGCAGCTCAATATCAAAGAACAAACATCCCAATCCAAAAATGG
The DNA here is from genome assembly GCF_059928025.1 of Delphinapterus leucas. Taxonomy (NCBI): domain Eukaryota; kingdom Metazoa; phylum Chordata; class Mammalia; order Artiodactyla; family Monodontidae; genus Delphinapterus; species Delphinapterus leucas. Next base: position 66,806,622 of record NC_143147.1, on the reverse strand, counting down.
GCAGAAGACCTAAATACACATTTCTCCAAAGAAGATATACAGATTGCCAACAAACACATGAAAGGATGCTCGACATCACTAATCATTAGAGAAATGCAAATCAAAACTACAATGAGATATCACCTCACACCAGTCAGAATGGTCATCACCAAAAAATCTACAAACAATAAATGATGGAGAGGGTGTGGAGAAAAGGGAACCCTCTTGCACTGTCGGTGGGAGTGTAAATTGATACAGCCACTATGGAGAACAGTATGGATGTTCCTTAAAAAACTTAAAGTAGAACTACCGTACGACCCAGCAATCCCACTACTAGGCACATACCCTGAGAAAACCGTAATTCAAAAAGAGTCATGTACCCCAATGTTCATTGCAGCTCTATTTACAACAGCCAGGACATGGAACAACCTAAGTGTCTGTTGACAGATGACTGGATAAAGAAGATGTGGTACATATATAGAATGGAATATTACTCAGCCATGAAAAGAAAGGAAACTGAGTTATTTGTAGTGAGGTGGATGGACCTAGAGTCTGTCATACAGAGTGAAGTAAGTCAGAAAGAGAAAAACAAATACCGTATGCTAACACATATATATGGAGTCTAAAAAAAAAAAAAAGTGGTTCTGAAGAACCTAGGGGCAGGACAGGAATAAAGACGCAGATGTAGAGAATGGACTTGAGGACACGGGGAGAGGGAAGCGTAAGGTGAGACGAAGTGAGAGAGTGGTATGCATTTATATATGCTTCCAAATGTAAACTAGATAGCTAGTGGGAAGCTGCCGCATAGCACAGGGAGATCAGCTTGATGCTTTGTTACCACCTAGAGAGATGGGATAGGGAAGGCGGGAGGGAGACCCAAGAGGGAGGAGATAGGGGGATATATGTATATTTATAGCTGATTCACTTTGTTATACAGCAGAAAGTAACACACGATTGTAAAGCGATTATACTCCAATAAAGATGCTAAAAAAAAAATGTGAACATATGTTCCAAAGGATGCCATCAAGAAATTAAAAGACAATTCACAGAACGGGAGATAATATTTGCAAACCATGTCTCTGATAAGGTAATTATATCTAGAATGTATAAAGAATTCTTACAACCCAATAATAAAAAATTACACAATTTTAAAATGGGCAAAGTATCTGAATAGACATCTCTCCCGAAAAATATACAAAAGTCCAAAAAGCATATGAAAAGATACGCAGTATCATTATAGGTAAAGGATCTTCATAGACATTTATCCAAAGAAGATGTGCAAATGGCCAATAATCACAAGAAAAGATTCTCAATGTCATTAACCATTAGTGAAATGCAAATCAAAAGCACAATTATACATCACAATTTGATAAGATTTTACACACATAAGGGTGGCTGTAAAGAAGACAACAGAAAAATAACAAGTGTTTGGGATGGTGTAAAGAAATCAGAATGCTTATATACTTCTAGAAAGAACGTAAAATGGTAAAGCCACTTTGTGAAATGTTTGACAGATCCTCTAAAGTTTAAACATAGAGTTACCATATGACCCAGCAATTCCATTACTAGGTATGTACCCAAGAGAAAGGAAACCTTATGCCCACGTAAAAACTTGTACATGAATTTTTATAGCAGCTGCATTTATAATAGCCAGAAAGTGGAAATAACTCAAATATCCATCAACTGATGAGTGGATAAATACAAGGTAGCACATCGATGCCATGGAATATTATTCGGCACTATAAATGAATGAAAAGCAGATATATGCTATAACACAGATAAACCTGGAAAACTCTTACGCTAAGTCACAAAGACCACAGATTGTATGATTCCATTTATTTTTAAAGCAAAAGCAAAGATAAACTTCAGTTTGACCTATGCTGGAGTTATCACACATTCTGACATTTAAATGTATAGTGTTTTACTGTATGCACCTAGGAGTAACAGAATGAAAGACATACTAAAGTCTATTGCCACTATTTCAGTGGCTAAACTAAAGTGTTGTTTTATGGTAAAAGTATTCACTTATGTGAGAGACAAAGCTAGGGTTAATCTATTTGCCTAGGTGGTACAATTAAAGCCTGCATTCTGTATTTTGTAGAATGCTTAACCATTCTTTAAAAATTCTCTGAGCATCTGGTGTGAAACAGAAATATATCTCTTTCTTGAAACCCACAAAAATCTTATTGCTTCTGGGAAGGGTTCATAGCAGCTTCCAGGGTGAGTGATGAAAGTGCTCTTTACCTTGGGTTGTAAATTCCTCCCAGACTTTATTCCTATATGACTAGACAAACCAGCCATAACATATTTCACTGAACATATTATTTCCTCCACCAATATTTGGAAACTACTATGAGTCACTGTCTGAACTTGGTACTACAGATAGAACATTTGATAGATACAGAGCTAAAAGAATGAACAGGGAGGTAGGGCAGCTAGATTGAAGTTCATTCCGGAACGTGTATGTGCTATAAGAGGTGAGATGTAAGAAGTTCTGGGACCTCAAAGAAAGGAAGCTAACCCAATCTGGGTGCTCAGGGAATGCTTCTCACAGATTTTAAATCTTTACCTTAACGAACAATTAGACTCTAAGCAGGATGAAGAGGGGAGTATAATAAAGAAAGGGCATTCTGGACAGAGTAAATTACAAGGTACAAAGACAGGATGATGGGAGAACATGCATGTGTGGCTACCTGCAGACATATGAGGACACTGGGGCACACAGTGGGCAGGGCTGCTGTGAGCTGAAGCAAAGGAGTGACAAACTCTGATGGACTCTTTCCGAGGTGTTCTGAGCTTATGCCAAGGGCACATGTTAATTTTGGAAAGACCACCTTGGCTACAGCAGTGGAAGGTAGAGTACAGGAACATAAAGGTGAAGCCAGGAAGAAAAGTGAAGTCTATTGGTTTATTCAAGAGAAGCTTGAGCCTGAACTAAAGCAGAAATACAAGAGACACAGAGCAATGAATGGATTTTAAAGCATTTAATACACATAATCAACCAAAGGGTAATTTGGATAAGGGGATGAGTGAAATGGAAGATTTAGGGGGACCCTTGGGTTTCTATTTTGTGCAGCTGAAAACAGGATGGTGTAGTTTATTGAGAATGTGGGATCGGAGAAGCAGTGCCTGTTTGCTACGCGAAACACGCGGAGATGTGCTTTGAAGGTTTTAGTTCGTGGCGTCCATCAAACGTGAAGAAGGCTGTTGGGCACAGAACTCTAGTGCAGGATACTCAGCTGCTCTCAGCAGGACATCGGAGAGTACTTACCTTTCAGCAGATGAGTGGGGAAGAGCTGTGCATGGAAAAGACTAAGAATAACCAGACAGGTTTGAAATAAGCATCAGTGAGTGCCAGAGAGTTCAAGGGGTGATGGCTTTTTAAGAATGGAGGGGTCAAAAGTATCAAATCATGGAGGAAGGTCACCTTAAACTAGAACTGAAAAATGCCCATTAGATTTTTTGGCAAAAAGCACACTCTAGAATTTGGTGAGAGCCATTTCGTGGAGGTTCCAGGATCAGGCTGGATGGCTGGGTGTGGAGTGAGATTGGCAGGCAAATCAACGTACAGAGTGAATAACCATCATTCAAAGGGTTTTGCGAGACAGAAAGATGGTGACAGGTGGGAGTAGTTGCAGACACGATTTCCAAAAAGAATTTTAGGGACTTCCCTGGCGTCCAGTTGTTAGGACTTCGTGCTCTCACTGCTGAGGGCCGGGGTTTGATCCCTGGTCTGGGAGCTAAGATCCCAGACAAGCCATGGGGCACGGCCAAAGGAAAAAAGTAAAAAAATCCCCAATTTTCATGGGATATGTGTTTTTGTTTAGATGAAGGAAATGGTCTGAGAAGGAAGTGGACACTGTTGTTTCAAGACTGAGAAGACATAGCAGAGAGAGGTGTGAGGAGACAAATGTCCCAGAGCACAGCAAGAAGAATTAAATTGGGGCAGAAGAGGAACTCTTAGAAAAGGAGGATAGAGGGAAAGACAGATAACTAAGACCGTTCCTTATTTCCTTTGGAAATCCCAAACAGTCAAGAAACAATCTCACCGACCGATAATTGATGATGCGATGTCGAAGTGTCTCCTTCTGGCAGGAAGAGCATATGATTTATAGGATGGAGAATCTGCATCCCTCTCTGCTTGGGGACCATTAGTTGGGGAAAAAAAATAGGCTTGGTGAGTCCAAGAGGTAGAGGGGGCAAATGAACTCGCCCTGGGTCCAATCTCACTATATTTTGATTCTCTATGGAAAAGAACAGATGTTCTCTTTTTCGTTGAGAAAGCACCATGCTTCCTCCTCAAGTACATTTTAAACAGGAGGTTTCAAGAGAGGCCACCCACAGCTCTGATGTTCCCACTGAGAGGAAAAATAAATGCCAAGCCCATGTGCACTAAGCAAGGAGGAAGAGCTGAAAAAAAAAATAAAACCCAACTCTACAGCCAGTCCTGCTTGGCTGGGCTAGTGGCAAAGATTAAGTTTACCAAGTTTTATTATTACTTTTACCCAATAATAGTTCATTGCCATTGACAGTAGGCACCCTAACAACCTAACAACTAGTTAGTAATAGTCCCGTTTACTAAGCCCAGAAAGTCTAGAAAGTTCTTAGAAAAGTATAACATGAATGATATTGAATGCGTGATATATAATATGAATAGTATGAATGATATTATAACATTCATATCAGGTCAGATTAATAGGATAATGGGGATGGTATAGAAATAATCAAAAATTATGAGCATTAACAGAAGTGACCAGAGGTTTTCCTCATAAGGAAATAGGTGGTTCTGAGGGTCTCTGGAGTGAGAAAAAACATTCAGGTTATAGTACCGGCTACTGACTTTGCCAAATAGAGCCTAGTGTGACTTCTGGAAAATTATTTAACGTTTCTATGTATCAATTTTCTTGACCCTAAAAGGCTGGCTCTAAAAGCACATTCTTTATAGGGTTAAATACATAAATACATATGCATATTGAATATACTTATATGTTATATTTAATATTATTTTTATTAGTATACATTTTGATACTATGTTTGTTTATCGTTATATGTTCTAATCCATCAAGATCCTCCCAGGAAGAAAAATTCACAGATGGTTCACTCATAGAGACACTTGAAAGAAAAAACTACTTACAGAGATAAAGGTGGGATAAGGACACATAAAGGGATAGTAAAGTGTGAAGATAACTGCAGATAACTGCAGATAACTATTCAAACAGTATCTAGTGTGTAACTTTTATACTTATCACTAGGCACATTTCCACTGACATTTAAAAACATGCTTGAACTTATATTTAAAGATGTCTGCAATTTAAATAATAGAGACAAAACTATAACCAGAGGTCAATTAATACACTTTCTTCCTTTTAGTGATAGAGAAAATGGGACACAAGGAAGCCAAGTACCCAGTGTCATATAAATATCTGGAGGGATAGCTTGAAGCCAGGTTTCATAATTCTTACGTCCATGGTGAAATACAGAAGGAATAATTTTCCTTTGATACATCTCCAACTCTCTTATACATTATTTCTCAGTGTTTTCTTGTTGGAAAGCCCTGGCTTATCCCTTTAGTTCCTGGAAGTTCTGGTACATCTGCATGGTCGATTAACTCCATCCCTGGATCTTCCGGATTCTTTTCCTCTGCCTCGTCAAGGCTGTACTCGCTCCCATTGGCATGGAGAAAGCAGAGTGCCTGAAGCACGGAAGCCATTGAATAGTGGTCCTGTCTCTTTAGGTGGCAGCTTTGCTGAAACCGGCTCTTCCTCAGGGCGTGTTTCTTGGGTGTGAATGGCCAACAGAGTGTATGCATACTTGCAGGGTAACTTACGGAGGAAAAAAAAGTCGATGTGACACTAAAGTTAAAACACTTGTTAGGCATAGATGGAAAATGAGACACCAAAAGGAGTCTTAGTGTATTAGATCACCCTTTGGGGGGCGGGGGTTCTGGAGAGTAGAGAGAAGAGTTTGGGATACGAGTTCAGTCTTGAGATTCTGATAAATGCTGTGTCAGGCGTTCCAAGGGAGAATGGATGACAGACAAAGGCCAAAATCTTACATCCTGCTGCATATTAACAACGTTAACGCACAGCTGATATTAACAACGTTCCTTGTTTTCACATCATCCTTGCCTTGTATTTGAGTAGCGGTCAAGTCTTCCATACCAAAGTTTAATGCAGATGCAGGCAGATTGCTGTCACTTGAAAAATAATTGAATAAATAGTCACAAGTAACCTTCAGCTGGTCATGAAGTTATAACCCACTCTGAGCACTATATATTTTGGAAGATAAACTTAATTCATGGGTAGACAGAATGACCTACTTAAAAAGATATTCACAGTAGTATACTTTTAATGTAATCCAGTCCCTTTTAAGGTTAAATGTGTCTCAATTTACAAAACTATGATTAACCCACAATCTTTACGTTTATAAATTCAAAAATCCCTATATTGTCTCCGTCTGTCTCTCCCAGACCAATTCCCCCCATTCCAAAACTTAAAAAATAAATGAATAACCCAACCCTGTAATGGTTTCTTTTTTAACGGTTTAGTTTCTTTGAGTATGATATTTAAATAAAATGTCTTATGAAACATTTAACATGTTTGTCTGTGTATGCATATATATGATATACTTATTGTTATAATAAATTTAATGTACTATCAGAATGAATATGTTTATGAAAAAATCTTTAAATAAAACAAATCCGTCCAGAAGTAAAATTAGAATGGGAATTGGCTTTAGATACTGAACCTTGGTTTATTTATCTAAGACACAATTGATAAGTGCACGCAATTTTTATCATATATTTTCTAAAATTTTAAACATAAAAGTATGTTTCACATGTAGAACAATTCTTGCACGATATTTTCATGGATTCTTGGATAAAACTGGAATAGAAGATAGTAATGACAGGATGAGGTTAGCATTTTATTTATAAGAACTTCTTCTATAGCTTTAATTTTAAAATGTAACTTCTTTGAACTCTATTAGTACCCCCATCCTCTACCGAATGGACCAGAGGAGAAGGTGGCCTCTGTCTAAGAATTTAGTAACGCAGGACTGGATTTCATGTAGTTTAAAGACCTTGCCAGGTCACTGCTTATATTGACCATAGTCAAACATCTTGGAGAGGTTAAGATGGTCCATGTGAGGACCTGGAAATTGCTTCGCTGTTACTGTTGTTCTTACTTTGCCTCTAAAAGGACCAAAGGACAAGGAGAGGAATGGAGAAGGGAGGAGGGGAAAGGAAGGCTGAACAATAGGACAGGGGGCTGAAGCCTCAGTTGTACTAAGAGCCAGTCCTCTTTGCTCAGCGATGTGTTCCCCCAATTCACCTCTGCTTCTTCCAGTTCACCTGTCTCATCATCTCTACCCTTATCTCAGCCAATGATTTCTCTCCCTACCTCACTGAAGAAATAGAAGCCACCAGGTGGGACCAGCCTCAAATTGCCATTCACCTCTAGGTAAAATCATGACTTATATCAGATGAAATGTCTCCTCTCCAAGTGTAACTTCTCTTTCTCTGTTATGGATCCAAACCCCTCAAACACCTGGCCTATAGATCCTCTTCCTTTCTAGAGGGTCCTTCCCCTGCCATTTAAGCATGTCTCAAAACAGCATCAAAACTTGTTGAACTTTTAATCGTGTTTCCCTCACATCAATGGGTCTTGAAAGAATAGTCTCCACCGGTTACCAATTTCTCACCTCCAATTCGTTTCTCAACCCTTCTATCTTGGGTTCATCCACTACAAGCGAGTTAAATTTTCTCTTTTCGATTCAACAATGACCTATTGTTTTACTCCAATGAACATTTTCCTTTCCCTTGGCACTTGAGCCCTTTTCGGAACTAGACAATTTTGAGCTTTTTCTCCCTTCCTCCTACCTGGTTGAAGTCTCCTGTTTTATTCTATCTGCCTTTCTAGAATGATTACTACACCCATGCTGCCCACGCTCTCATCTCAAGCTTTAAGCAACTGTATATATTCTCTACTAACATGGCTGATTGAATGCCCCCAAAGTCACCCAAATTCAAGCTGTCTAAAATTCAACCTTTCTTACTTCCCCTCCCTCTTCAAATCGAACTCTTTTTTAATTCCTGATCTTGAGGAAATGGCATTCCTCCTACCCAGCAAGTCTCCTAAGCCAGAAATCTGAGACACTTTCCTCCTCATTATCAGTGTTTCATGTACCATCAGGCCCTAAGGTCTGTGGCTTCTACTTCTAAATGGCTCTCATATCTAGTTCCTTCCCTGCATCAATGTTTTATTTCAGGTCTTCACCATTTCTTCCCTGGAACAATGCGATCGTCTCCTGCCTCTAATTTAAATCTGATTAAGGTGTCACTCCATCCTACTGTTATAAACTGTAAAGGTGATCCTCTTATCTCCTCACTTGCAATCTTTTTGTTGTTCCCCAGGCATGATACAGCTGAAGTGAGTAGGTGGGACCTCCACATACGCCCATCATTTGGTATCTGCGTACTTCTAGGAGCTCATCTCCTCCTCCTCCCCTATAAAACATTCAATGTTTGAGCCATACTGAATTAACTGAAGTTCCTTGAATGAACCCTACTCTAAGGGGCCTCTCAGCGTTTTGCGCCTCCACTGCCTCTTTCTGGAATCTCCTGCTACATCCTTTGCTTCATTTCTACCAGTTTACTGGATTCAAATGCAGAAGCATCTTCTCCAGAATGCCTTCCTGGGACTTCCACGCTGAACTCAATTTCTCTTTTCTGTTTTTGTTTTTATACTACCTTTTGCATCATTATCATTTATAACACTGCATTTCCATTACTGAATTAATCATGTACCTTTTCCACTAAAATGTGAAATCCTCCAAGTCCTTGCCTACACCTTTCACATATGTATGTTAAACACTTAGCGGAGAGCCTGGCATGAAGCAAATGTTCTGTGTATATTTATTGACTAAACCAGACTACTATAATCCCAGATAAAATGTACAGATGTGTTACAATTACAGACTACACTGAGGTTCAAGTCGGCAGCCGGAGAAACCCGGTCAATTCACTAACAGGTCTTATTTATTATCATGCTGCCAAAGTTAATTTTCTATGTTTGCTTACATCCAAGTTATTGTGCTTGGGATAAAATGGTGACCTCCCGTTTGAATTTCACATATTTTGCTTTTCACAGCAGGGAACTGTACTAAGTCAGCATTTTTATGTCCTAAACTACCTTCAAGACATAAGGTCTTACTTAAAATAATAAATGATCATCCTTCAAGAGTCAATTAGAATCAGAATCATAACGATTTCTTTCTGGAAAGGACAGTCTTGAGAGACATGTATTTCAACTGCAGTTGAACCGACTCATGAATTTGATAATTTTCCTCCTGCTGTGAATGTTAGCTTCCATTCTGCTCTTAGCCCCACATCTATAGTCCTCTGCAACTGCAGAGCCTGCTGCAATCGCCTCAATTGTTATATAAAAACACATCTTTGTTTAGTGACTGTTGCGGTCATTCAGAAACGGTCTGGAAACTATAAAATTCAGCCAAATGAAAATTTCAAGGATGGAAGTCATGTTATTGTTTTTCCTCAAACATATTGTTTTTAGCCTAGAGCAAAAGTAAACTTTAAGTGGTCCCTGCGGGGAGATCTGACATGAAGTGTTCCTTAAGCTGAAGACGTATCCTCCAAATGTAAAAGGGTAAGTGGGGCTCTCCGTGGTACAGAAACTTCTTCACAGACATGTATGCAATGCCTTTGATGGACCAGTTAGTAGGCCCTGGGGATGTAAATGCTAGGTCCTGGGAAATGGCTCCCCTTTGAGAAGATTACTGTATCATGATGAGATTTCATATATGTGTGTATATATATAGTAGTATATATATTTTACTGGGTTGGCCAACCCAATATGTATATTATACACACATATATATATATAACATACATACATATATACACATCTGCTAATTTTAATCCGATGTGTTTGATGCTATGATAAATTACAGACAGTGTCCTATGGAAGCACAGATGAGTGACACTCAGCTCCAGGGTCAGAAAATATTTGCTGAGGGAGCTGGCTAACCATCACAATTTTAATGGAGAGGTTGAGAAAGGAGAGGTTGATGGTTTTATTACATTACAGAGAATTTGAAGCAGAAGACACACATGGCATGGCATGAGGAATGGAAAAGAGTGGGGCACATATCTGGGCAACTTACAAGTGACTTGCTATTACTCAAAAAGAACTGTAGGCAGGGAGAAGCAAGATGGCAGAAGGATGCCAAAGTGAGAAGAGGCCAGGTCACAGGGAGTCTGGGTTCTGTTCCTTCTGGTAACAGGATGCCCTTGGAGGGTTTTCGAGCAGCGGCAAGTCATGGCCAGAGTTTCGTCTGAGGAGAATACTCTAACAGCCACGTGGAAGATGGATTGGATGGAGGAACTGGAAGCCAGACTAGAGACGGCTGCAGTACTCAAAGTGACTGATGTTGGGACGTGTTCTAGGACTTGGAAAGTGGCGTGAAAAGAAAGACATGCATTTGAGAAATATTTGAGCTGTAAGGCCCAGAAATTGTTTTAAATGAAATCTATAGTCTGTGACATTTATCTGACATTAAATACATTAAAATAATTTATTTCACAACACACCCAATGCTGTTATCATTCACATTCCTACAGTTTCCCATCCCAAGTTGTTTAACTCCACCATTGCCCCAGCAGGCATGCTCACACACACACACACACACACCCTGGCTGAATATCCTTTATAATGCTCTGCTCAAAGGGTACAGAGCCGCTCATAATCACATCACAGATGAAGTCGAGAAGTTCAAGTTAAGGCCCAGGCACAGCTCTCATGAAGGTTACCTCAATTGGGGAAGTTTAAAAAAAATGTCGGAGCAGAGATGGAAGAGGGAAAACGTCATGGGGAGCTGCCTTATTCTGGCTTCTTCATCCCACTTTGAAAGCAAACGCACTGCCCTGGAGTGCTACACTGCAAAGGGAATCAAGGGCAATCACTCAGGTCGCATGATCACTGTGGACAGTGAAACCAGGTAACAGGGCTGCACTCCTCCTACCCACCCCCTTCCCAAGTGCACGGGGTTTTGTCTACACAGACTTCTCCAAATATAGCCCAGGTATGTTGTTTCAGGAGTTAAGCAACCACTACAGTTTGAGGTTTGCCTTTTGGTCCAATTTTACAGAGTGCAGTGTCTCAGTAAATACCAAATGTAAGTGTCTTCTGTTACATGGAGGCTGTCAAACACCAGAGGGAGTTAAGGCTCTCCATCAGCAGCGATGATCCATGTGTTTGGTTTTTAAAAGGCTCCCATGAAAAACTGAAATGGGGAAATCAATATGTTCATTTAAAAAAAATTTTAAGGTATATTTTGAACATACAAAGCTGTTCATTTGGTAAAATTCCTACGGTATTTCATTGTTCTTTCTTTCTTTTCTAATTACTCTGTGAAAATGAAGAATGCAGTTGATGTAAAAACGATTTCTCCCTGTTTTGAAGGAAATGTCTAATGTGCGGAAGTCCCGTCTTTCTTACTGCAAGTGAGTTTGTTTTCAGATTTAGGCAGAGAGAAGAAATTCCTCTCTTCCCTCTTAAATTTAAGCAGACTGTTCTTAAGTGTGTTTTAAAAAAGGCTACAGAGGTAAAACTAGGCCACGGTGGTGATATTAGCTCCAGCAAAAATAGTCTGATTTACACTCGAATGCAGTTATTTCAACTTTTCAAGTAATGTAATCTTAGGGAGACCTTGGTTCCAAAAATATGACAATGTCTTAAGTAGAAAATCAAACTTCACAGGATCATTTTGTTTCCATTAAATTCCACTCTGAATGTTGCAGAAGGCAATTTCTGGTTTTATTATTGTTAATTCCAAATATAATAAATATTCGTCTCAATCTGAGTTGATTTATTATCATTTAAAATAGGAGACTATTTGAAGCTTTCGCTATATAGAAGGTATCATAGGATTTGCTCCAAACTACTGTGTTTTTAAAAAATTTTTCTTTTGCTAAAAGTAGCATGGACTAAATTCTTAGAAAGCATACATTATAGGCATAACATTTTTTGAGGGAACAAGAATAATTCGACTTGCAGTTATTAAAGAATATATCATCAAAATTATAGTTTTGTGGAAAACAATAATAAAAATACATGTGTGGTTATTAGAAAATATTGTCATTACCTACTATCCATATTACCATTTCATATTTTGTTACTAATATTGAGCTGTTTTCTTTCTAGCTTGTAATTTCCCTATGATTAGGACTTTTTAAATTTGATATAACATCTCCCAGTCAGGTACTGACCTGTGCCATCAAAACTAAACTTAAAAATACCTTTGAGTCTAGTCTATGAAGTCTAATATCCTGTTATTCCTAAAGTAATCTGCCAGTTTCTTCAAGAATGCAGCGGTGATTATCTCTAACATACTTAGAAAAGGATAACAAAGTATCTGAACTCCGTTATCATCAGGAGGGAAGCAGAACCTAGTGTTAGCATCATGGATGGTGAAGACCAAGGGTCTGGATTCAAATTTTCACTCTCCTGTTTGTAACCTCTTTGACTTTGGCAAAGCTGCTTGACAAGTCATGTCTCATTATCTGTACCGAATTATCCTGACCTCTCTCATTTTTATCAACTGTTCGCAACAGTGTGAGATCGTAGAAATGTGAGGATTATTGGATTTCATGATAGGAAATTCTTTGACATGTGCCTACCATATAATGTTATAAAAGTTTGCCATTTTTATTTTTGTATATTGGCTAATTCACATCACTGTTGGTATTTTTTGAGTGGGGGGAGAGGAAAGGCGGTTGTGGGATGCAGGGAGCTGAGACAGTGGTGTTTATTAGCATTATTTTAAATACTAAGTAGTATTTAAAATGAAAGAGGTCAGTATCAGCCTCATTATAATTAGATTATCTTAACTCAGTTGATGTGTGGAATCGGGGATGAGAAATAACGTTCGATCAAAAACCGACCAAGAAAAAAAAAAACAACCAAGAAGGTACCGGGCCTTTCTCATTAGATATGCTGAATATGAAGGCAAATGAGTAAAGTCTCTTGAAAGTTAGAAAAAAAATCTTGATACAAAGAACATCTTAGATTTAAGTACTTCATTTGTCATCCCTGGTATCAGATCAGTATTTATCATGCATCAAATTTTAAATATCTACACTGTTCCTCTCAACGCCTTTCTAAATTTGTTAGAGTTTACATTCAGAAAACATCTTTGCATTCAGATTCAGCAACCTTTCAACACTTGCAAAAAAGGAGAAATGGACACAGAACGTAAGCTGAAATGAAATGTGTCACCATTCTTGCACATGTAGACAAAAGGACCCTTTGCAGAAAGTGCTTTAGTGTTTCAGATGCAGTAACCTCAATTCAAATCAGAGTCTATTACAGCAGTGAGTAAAACTATCAATGCTCCTTACTCTGGGGGGAGAAAAAGACATCTTTGCCAATGCTCTGGTCTTAAGGGTTAGTAAGCCTGCCATTTGATTGTCTTCAATCTGCTGTATGAATTGCCTACAAGACTCTTTATCTTCCCCAGACATGATTAATGTAAGTATACATCAACACCAGGGGCTCTACCTTCTCTACTTCTCTACCAAGCTTCCCTTAAGAGGATCACCTACCATCGGGAACAATAAAAGACAGCTGGGACTTTTAAAAAAAAATGGGTAAGGGTGGGGAGAAAATCCGTCTATTTCACTACTAAACCTCAAATAAATAGATGAGCTTGCTAGCAGTGCCCTTGGGGCCCTAATGTGATACAAATTGATGGACAAATGTTCTCCCTGTAGAGAACTGTGAACAATTCAGCTCAAAAGAGCCAAAGAGGGAGTTCAATCTCTTAAAATAGCACACCCTTGGTGCTTCAACCATTTTCCTTTGTTGCTCTTTAATTTGAGACATTTGTCAAGGAAAGAAAATATACGTCTTCTGGGAATTCCCTTGTGGAGTTACAAAGGATGCAAATCTGGCCTGAGACATGGCGAGCTTTCCAAGAAAGTCAAAACTCACACTGTTGCTTTTCTCATTTATTGCCCAGTTTTTCAGCTGGAGCTGGAAAATGGTCCCTGACCCCATCTGACAATGCTTTCCTTGATGGATATGTATCTAATATGTAATTGAAGAAAACTTGGACCATATGCTTTAGACACCCTTAGGATTGCTGCTGAAACCAAAAGACTAATTTTTAATCTCCAAAATTATTTAAAAAGTGTGGATGGGGTGGTATGGAGAAGAAAACAAAAAAGATCTTGGGCATGTCATCAGGAAGAAGGGAGCTGATGGATCTTGTGGCTTGTTTTGCTTGCTTATCCAGAAGAATGAGATCCTTTGCTGGGATTTCTTATCCAGCTTTATGTTGTTTGGAGCAAACCAATTTCTATTCCTGAACCTCAATATCCCCCTCTGTCATATGAAAAGATCAGAGTATATAACTTCTAAGGTCTTTTTGGGATCTGTGATTTTTATTATTTAATTTTGTTTGGAGACATTTCAGCCCAGAAAATTAGCAAACAAACTGCCAAATGCGAAAAATCTATGAAAAATATAATTTTCTTGATGACTTACAAGAAAACAAAAATACCAGGCAATATAAGAAGCCAAAAGCTCATTATGTTTTTCGTAATACATTCTAATTAAATTTCTTCATTCCGGCAATCTTTACCTAAAGAAATCTGTGCCTAGATAACAGAATCTCAAGTTGCAGATGGATGCTTTGGTCCTACTTCCCTATTTTGTAGAAGAGGAAGATGTTGGCTAAATTTCAGAGCTCCCAAATTATAGGAGATAGCAAGAGATGAAGAATAGTTGTGAAAAAAGAGGGGCTACAGTACTTCCAAGGCATGCGTGTTCACACATACACTCAGTGCAAAGAGTAATTATTAAAATGCTACTGAGTGAAAGCTGAGTTGAAAAACACTTATATCCTTTCCCTTCAAGGGACTTTGATATGAGGGCTATGATATATACATGTAAATCCAATACATGGTATTATGTCATTAGAGCAGATAGAATGGTGTAAAGGAGGGAAAGCCATTTCTCACGGGGAGAGTCCAGGAAGGCTCTGTAGAGGATGTCATTTGAGATGGGCCATAAAACATGGGCAGTGTTTATATTTTAAAGACATTTGGGGAGGAGGAAACAGAATCCATCCATTTATTCATTTATTCATTTATTTACTCATTCACCCAAAATCTGCTGAGCAATGACAATAGAGGAGGCACTGAGTTTGATCCCAGACCACGAGATCAAAGAAAACAAGGTCTTTACCCTCAGGAGGTGGTACTTACTTGAGAAACAGCTAGGTGATCAGTTCACCTATGTCACAAAATATGTGTGAGGAATGGAGGACACAAGACAGGGAAGGTGGGTTGGGATCTAATCATGGATGTACTTGAATCCCAGCTTGACAGACAATGAGAAGGTCACAGAGGTTTCTGAGCAGATTTCAGATATAGCCTGATCAACAGGGTGCCTTAAGTAAAAGAGGCCAAGCAGCCATAAGCAGCACTGACAGGTGAAGCTAAAGTCGATAGAACTCAAGATGGAAAAAGGAAAGAAAAACTAACAAGCACAGGTTAACAGTGACTTAGTATCTCTATTTGGAAAGCCTGGCTCAAATAATTCCCTTGAATTCCACAACCAGTATTTCTTCTGAAATGGTTCTCCTGAAGGGTTTAAATACTTTACAAATGCAAATGCTTTAAGTCTCAGGGAGACCAGAAGGACTAGATGGTGGGGGGAAAGTGAAGCCCAGAGTGGTAGGGGGACTTGTCCAAGGTCACAAAGTGAGTCAGAGCAGAGTCAGGGAAAGGCTCTATGAGTCGTGGCGCCCAGCTTCTGCTCTGACCACGAGATGAAGCTCCTCCCTAGCAACAGAGGGAGGACTCACCCTTGATGTAGCCAAACTGGTTCTCTCTCTACATCTCTGGCCTCCGCTAATGGCAGGACCCTGTCTTGTTATGTTTTGTTCCACAGCCCAGAATAAGTTCCAATGAATAATTCTGGGCTAGGTGGAGAAGCGGTAGCAAGGAGCTGGTTTGCCTTATAATACTGTACCCGGCCCCCCAGTGCAGGCAGCAGGGCCAGAGTCGGAAATGGACGGAGCAGGTTCCCACAAGTTTGAAAATGGGGACCATTATTTACACGGCTGAGAAAAGAAGACCATGGATCCCATGGGTCACGTGAGATGTTGGGAGTGTCTTCTCTTTGTTAATAAACCACTTCTGCTCGGGGATAGTATATCAGGATGAGGAACGAATGTGTTAAGATCCAGATGGCCTGAAGAGTTGGCTGACATTGTCATGGATGCTCATTGTTTGTTTGTTAAAATATACATGCTTGCTACCATCTCCCTATCTCTGAAACTCTAATTTACCCTCTCTGGTGAAGAGGATGGTTTTTACTGGGATTATTTTGAAACCTCCAAAGTCAACCCTGATACTCGCCCTGGATAGAAACCACTGTTCGAAAATGCCAGATTTGTGGTA
The DNA here is from genome assembly GCF_059928025.1 of Delphinapterus leucas. Taxonomy (NCBI): domain Eukaryota; kingdom Metazoa; phylum Chordata; class Mammalia; order Artiodactyla; family Monodontidae; genus Delphinapterus; species Delphinapterus leucas. The sequence continues at coordinate 66,790,157 of NC_143147.1, read as the reverse complement.
TGGGCCCAAATACTAAATTTTCTTTCTTTTCTAAAGGTGACTTGTCCTTGCCATCATTCTTCCTTCAGGTCTTAGAATCTTCTTTTCCTGTTAGTCATGAATGGTCATTGAAATTATTGTTAAAATCACATTTTAATATACTTTTTAGCTCACGATATTAAAAACATACTTTGGTCATTAATTGTATAGAAATATAAGTACTCCTTGTACAGATCTGTAGGTATTACGTGCAGTTCCAAGGTAAATGTATATTTACAAGCGTCTGGGAGAAATGAGTAATATTACATTTTTCTTATGAAAACATCAATTTGGGAAAGCCAGTGTACTCAATAATTCTTTACAGTGGAGGGTGTATTAATACAGTTTTTGTACTTGTACAGGCAAAATATTGCATTTAAAAATTTAAATTTCATTTAAGTGGATTATATACATATTCAAAAATTCAAACAGTCAAAACCACGAAAAGCTAAACTATATTGTTGAGGGATGCATGCATAAGTGATACAAATATAAATAAATGCAAAATCTATTATCACAAAAGTCAGGAGAGCGTTACCTGTTGGGGTCGGGTTGGGAGGAGGTTTTGCTCAGAGAGGGCATGTTGGGGGGGTGTCCTAGGGGCTGGCACTGTTCTATTTTTCCATCTAGGTAGGGTCACACAGATGTTTGCTTTATTATAGTGTTAAACCGTCCAAATACGTTTTACGCAGTCTTCCGTGTGTATGTGATAATCCACAATAAAACGTTTCTAGAAAGTTGCATAGTCCTAGATGACTTCATAATGAAAGACAGCTGTTTCTTACTCCACTGGTCCTCACGGATAATTCCTTCTCACTGGTGAAAGCCACTCTAGCTGTTTCTAATGGTACTGATCTTCATATTTCTAAGGCAGATGCCTATATATCTATCTTTAATATTAAAAAATCTTGGGCTTCCCTGGTGGCGCAGTGGTTGAGAGTCCGCCTGCCGATGCAGGGGACACGGGTTCGTGCCCCGGTCCGGGAAGATCCCACATGCCGCGGAGCGGCTGGGCCCGTGAGCCATGGCCGCTGAGCCTGCGCGTCCGGAGCCTGTGCTCCGCAACGGGAAAGGCCACAACGGTGAGAGGCCTGCGTACCGCAAAAAAAAAAAAAACAAAAACAAACAAACAAACAAAAAAAACCGTACACATTGTATTTTCAGTTTGCTCTATAGCTGATGGGGAATTAATTCGGGTGCTCATTACTCAACACACACAGGCGTGGGTGGGCCCTTCTCCATCCCCCCTTCTACTCCCCCAAGTTTTTGGTTAAATTAATATCCAGTGCACCTCTTTTTGTGACTAGGCATTTTTTTTATGGCTGAGCCACCCAGTACTTCAAGGCCGCGTGTCATTCTGTTTTGTACATTTTTACGTTCTCATGATAGTTGCGTCTGTTTTGTTTTCCTTTGCATTTTGTCTTACTTGGCTTCAAAGATTTCCAAAAAAGAACCATAAAACTTCTCTCAGTATATTAGTCCCACATTAGATAGTCTATGAGTTCGGCATGTGTGTATGTGTATACGTTTGTGTATTTTGGGGCGTCGTTTTCCCACTGTCTCAGCCTGAGTGAGGTATTGTTTAGGTCTGATACGCTAACTTCCTAAGACTCCTCTTCCCCAACCGCATGGGAGTTGTCCTCACTTCTTCCCTACCATAAATCCTACAAGTTCCTCTTTTATGGATTACTCCCTTGGAGAATGATGCCAGGAGCTTCCTGAAAAAAAAGATGTATGGCAGGTAATTATTTGCAAGTTGGCAGGTCTGAAAATATCTCGATTCTACTATTACACCTCCTGATGGTTTGGCTAGGATTATATAGTTTGGGATTTTTTTGTTTAACTTTGAAGACATGTTTCCTCTGTACTCTTGCTCCCCATAATCCCATTCATGGTTTATTTTTGCCTGTGCCTTATCTGTGTTTTTTTTTTTTTTCTAAAACCTTTTAAGATGTTTTCTTTCACTCTCTCTCTCTTTTTTTTTTTTTTTTTGGTGTCCTAAAATTTTATTATGAGGTACCTTGATGTGGATCTATTTTCTTTCAGTTAATGCTGGACACAAGGTAGCAGTTTGAAAAGGAAATTGAGTCAGGAAAAATTCAAGACAGCAAGATAAATGAAAAGACCACTGAAAAATTTCAGTCCAAAGTTGATGACGAAGCTATGAATTAAATAAATGGAAAGAAGCAGATAGTAGAGCCACTACGCAGTCAAAATGGATAGCAGAGGAACAGGCTGAATGTTTTATGGGAGGTCATGGATTTTTTAAATTAGAACTGGTGTTTAGACCTGGTGATTCCAGCTCCACAGGTCCCTGCTTTGACCATTCAACCATGATGCAAAGGAACATCTTGCCAGGGACAGGCTGACTAAATGGTGGGGCCCACTGGAAAATGAAAACATGGACCTCTTGTCCAAAACTTATCATGAATTTCAAGATGGCCACAGCAGAACATTAAACCAAACATGGAACCCTTCTAAGCACGGGGCTCTGCACTTCATAGAACGGATAAAGCGATTATAATTGTTTCATATACTCAGTGCTTACAATGTTCCATGGACTATTTTAACTTCCCTACATGTATTCACTCATATAACCATCACAAAACCCTAATGAGTTTGCCCCTATTGTTATTTCTCTTTCAAAAGGCAGGAAAATTGAGGTTAAGTGGAATTAAGTGACAGCTATTGATCTGAACCTAGATGTTCTGGTTTTCCAGGCCCTTCCTTTGTAACCCCTCAGAATGAATAGGTGAATGAGTGTAGGCAATCACTTATCCAACCTTTCAGAAGGTCAAATAATTTCCAAATTATTACACAAGATTAATTCCCTTTTCCAGAATAAATGCCCACATTTCTGTGTCCGTGCCCATTCTGTTCTTTGTCTAGAATGCTCTTTTCTGATGCATCTACAGATTGCAATTCTTGTTCATTGTATCAAATGGGAGTCTTTTAGTTATAGATGAAAAAAAAAATCAACCCAATCTTGATGAAGAGGAAAGGAGGAAATTACTATTCAGTAATAATGGAAAGTCTATAGATAGCTCCTTGTTTCAAGTATGGCTGAATTCAGGACACAGAAGGTTACTGGCACCCATAATTAAAGCACTTAATAGCACCTCTTCTGTGCTGGTCCATTTTCAAGCTACTTGTGACCTCAGCAGCCCTAAGCTCATGTCACTACAGAAGCAGATCCTGAGAGCCACAGACCCTGCTTCTTTAATAGTGACAACAAATGCCTAGGTTTTATAATATTTACTGACCCTGAAATTGATTAGCATGGGGTTTTATAATTGATTTTGCGTATGGTCATGTCCTCCATCCTGAATACCGGAGTATTCTATTTTTCACACCTCCATCCAATGTGGGTGCTTTTCTTCCTATCTGAATCATGTAGATCGAAGTCAAGGAGCTGGATCCCCACTTCACTCTTACAGTACTTTTACCACGAGAAGAGGCAGTTGACATTGAGATGTGCTAACATATTGAAACACTCCCCATACTCGTTGATAAAGAGCCCCTTCTCCAAGTTCCTGGAAATCTAGCCACTCTCTTAGGATCACCTTGCCCTCTCCAAGATCTATCAGTCAGAGGGTTAATGACTAGCACAGCAGAGGGTTTCTAGGGCTTTGCTCCAACTGCAAGGTCAGTGTTCATTCAGCTTGGCTGGTAACTGTGACTTACTGGTTCTATTATATTTTTATATGACATTTGAGAGAAGAGGTTTCATCTTTAGGAAAACTGGAACTTTTAGTGAGAGTGTTTTAGGATTAAATTTGATAGCAGGGCTTCCCTGGTGGCGCAGTGGTTGAGAGTCTGCCCGCCGATGCAAGGGACACGGGTTCGTGCCCCGGTCTGGGAAGATCCCACATGCCGCGGAGCGGCTGGGCCCGTGAGCCATGGCCACTGAGCCTGCGCATCCAGAGGCCACAGCAGTGAGAGGCCCGCGTACCGCAAAAAAAAAAAAAAAAATTTGATAGCAGATGGCAGAAAACCCAACTCTCAGTGGGTTAAACAACATAGAGGCTTCTTTCTTGTTCACGTAAAAGCACAGGTGAACAGCCTGGGGCTGGCGTGCCAGCGTCTGAACTATTGAAGACTTGAGCTTTTTCTATTGTAATGGTTCTGCCATTCTTCATAACTAACTGTCAGCTTGTGATCCAAGATACTTCTCAAGCCCCAGACATCATTTTGCATTCCATACAGCATGAAGATAAAAAAGGAAGCAGAAGGGCACCCCCTTCTACCCCTTAATGATGCCTCCTGGAAACCATTATTTCTCCTAGAAGTCACACATACTATTGCCCTTATATTCCATTGGTTAGGACTTAATCACTGCATCTAGTTCCAAGGGAGAATGTAACTGTAGTAATTATTTCAGAGAACCATACGCCTAGCCAAAGAGTAAGATGCCATTATTGTAGAAGGGAAAAAATCCCAGGTATGAATAGATAAACAGAAGTCCCAACCACAGCTAATCACTTCATAGTCTTTGACTCACCATGGGAAAAGGACCTTAGGAAGGAAAATAATTCTTCAAGAAAAGTTTGATGGGAGATTGGAATCATAGGCCATCCCCTGCAAAAACGGGAAGGAAAGGTCCTTATTTTATACCCCAAGCTGATTCTGAGGGACCATCTAGAAACCATGACTTTTATTCTGAAGGGAGAAAGTGTCTCTTCTAAACTCTGTTTTCCATACCTCCATCCAATGTGGGTGTTTTTCTTTCTGCTTGATCTCAACCACATATGGCAAATGAAATACAAGCAGGAGTTGTGTATGTTCAGACTTCTAACTCCCCTGGCTTATACTTGTCTCTCTCTTCTCCAGACTCTTAAAACACTTGTAGTTTACATGAAGCAATACAATTAATTCATTGAACAAATATATCATGAACATCTGCTATATGCAGAACACTCTTCTCGGAGCTGGTGAAACGTTAGTAAACAAAAGAGACACATTTCTTCAAGTCTAAAAAGATTAAAATTGAATTAGTAAATGATAGTGTGTTATACTAAGGGTTAGGGGACAAAATAGAATAAGGAATGGGAGACTGGGAGTGCTGGAAGTGGGGACTTGCAATTTTAAAATAAGGTGCCTCAGTGAGAAGTTGATATTTAAACAAAGGAGGCAAGGAAATCAGCCACTCAGAAATGTGCGAGAAGAGTATTTTCAGGCCAGGGAGGAAGAGGTTCAAAGGTCCTGAGGTGGGAGCGTGCCCGTCCCACGAGCAGTAGTGAGGTCTATCTCTGTATGGCTCTGCTTGAGTGAGCAAGTGGGAAGTGAGGTCAGAGGCTAGACCAGAGTGCTTAGCAGACTGCTTAAGGTTTTGTCTCCTACTCTGAGTGAAATGTGAAGCCACGGGAAGGTTTCAGGGAGAGGGGGGGCACCGTCTGTTTTAAGTTTTAGAAACATCCTACAGGTTGCAGTATTGAGATTAGACTTTCAAGGAGTCTAAGAAGAAGCAAGGAGAGCAATTAGGAATCTACTTCAATAATCTAAGAAAATATTAGAGAGAGAGAGTAAATAATGCAAACAGGATCGAGTGACAGATTGGACATGGAGTGTGAAACAAAGGGGGGACTCAGGAACAACAGGAAGGTATTGGGAGATGGTATCTGCTATTTGCCTGAGATGGAAAATGGGTAGCTATTGGAGAAATCTCACTAGTTCAGTCTATTAGACATCCAAATGCACATGTTGAGCAGCTGTCTGCGGTTCAGTGGAACATCCTGGGCTAGAAATGTAAATGTGGGCATTCATAGCATATGGGTGGCATTTAAAATCACAAATGTGCACGGACAGAAGAATGGATAAAGAAGGTGTGGTACATATAGACAATGGAGTATTACTCAACCATAAAAAAGAATGAAGTAATGCCATTTGCAGCAAGATGGATGGATCTAGAGATTATCATACTAAGTAAAATAAGTCAGAAAAAGACAAATATCATACGATACCACTTATATGTGGAATCTAAAGAAATAATACAAACGAATTTATTTACAAAACAGAAACAGACTCACAAGCACAGAATCCTAACCACTGGACCGCCAGGGAATTCCCAAAACAGTTACTTTTTTTAAAAGTTCTATTCCTCCTGGTTTAAATGTGTTTTTTTTTTCATTTTATTGTGAAATGTACTATCCACAGAAAAATGAATAAAATGTACAATAACGTAAATCACATCTAATTAAATAAATATAATAAAGAAAAAGAATGTCATCTTCAACTCATCCTGGCTTGTGTAATAATTATTTCCCTTTTTTCTTCATTGTTTTATCACCTATGTATGTTTCTGTAAGCAACAGAATTTAGTTTCATCTGTCTTTGAAATTTATATGAATACAGTCATACTGTCATCCCTTCGTGTGTATTTTACTCTGTGTGTGTGTGTGTGTGTGTGTGTGTGTGTGTATGTGTGTGTGAAAATGTTAACATTTACAGAATCTGGGTGAAGGCTATTTGGGAAAATACTTAATATTGCAATATTTCTGAAATTCTGAAATTGAAAATAAAAAAGAATAATTAATAAAGTATTTTAAATGTGCACTTTCTATCCTAATTGTGCAGTGTTACCTCTGTCATATATTAAGTGTGTGTGTGTGTGTATATACACACACACACACATATATGGTCTATTGAGCTATCAAATACTTCTGCATTTATCTATATATTATTTATCTCTGTGCAAATTCCATATTGATTAATTACTATAGCTTTGTAGTATGGTCTGATAGCAGGAAGAGAAAGTTCTCCCACATTGTCCTTTATTAGAATTCTTGTCTATTGATGATTTGTGCACTTTCATGTAAATTCTAAAATCTACTTGTCAAGGTCTATCAAAAGGAAAAAAATTGGAATTTTTGTTGGGATTGCACTAAATGTAGAGATCAGTTTGAGGAGTTGAAGTCTTTACAGTATTAAGATTTCAATCCATGAACGTTATTTATCACTATGTTTGTTTATTTAGGTTTTCTTAAAATTTCTCCATAACATATTTTTTTCTCAGAGATATTGCTCCCTTTTTTAGATTTATTCCTTAGTATTCCAATTGTTTATGTAATTGTAAGCAATATTTTAATAATGTATACATTAATGTATATATTATAATATACATTCAGAAAAATAAATGTTTATCATGATGCATTTGCACAAACTCAATACACCCATGAGACCGAGATGCAAATGAAAAACAAGAACATTATCAGTTTCCTAGAATCACCCCTCTTTCTGCCAGTTACCACCCCACAAAAAGAATCACTGTTCTAACAGAATATTTTCGTTTCGCCTATTTTTGAGCTTTCTATAAATAAATCATACAGAATGGACTCTCTTCTTTTTTCACTTCCTTCATTATGCTTGTGAAATTCACCATATTGTTACGCATAGTTGTAAACTGCTTCCATTTAATGAATTTACACCAATTTATTTATTCATTCAACTGCATTTTAATAGTTCCCGGTTTTTGCTCGTTATCAATAATGACACTAAGGGTATGCTAATATATGTTTTTTTTTTTTAATACCTGTGCACAGTTCTGTGGAGTGTACATCCAGGAGTGCAATTTGGGGGTATATAGAACATGCATACATTCAGCTTTACTAGCTGCACCAAATCATCTTCCAAAATAGTTGTACTGATTTACACCTCCACCAGTGCCTGTGAGACTATAGTTCCCTCCACATCCTTGCAATATACTTGGTATTTTCTCTCTTTTTCATTTTAGCCATTCCTTCAGGTGGATAGTGTCATCTCCTTGTGGTTGAGTTTTACGGTACCCTGAGGACTAGTGAGCACCTTTCCATATGTTTATTGGCCATGTGAATGATTTCTTTAGTGAGCTGTCTATTCAATTCTTCTGGCCCATTTTTTTATGGAGCTGTCTATCTCTTTTTCTTATTGATTTATATGAATTTTTACATATTCTGTATATAAATCCTTTGTCAACTCTATGTATTACAAATATCTTCTCTAACTCTGTGGATTTCCTGTTCCCTATTTTAACGGGGTTATCTGATGAATAGAAACTATTTTAATACAGTCCTACCAACTCCAAGGTAATACCTTTTAGTCAATATTTACGATTGATTCTTGGGTGCTGAAAAATAATTCTCCAGTTATTTACTGCAGTAGTCTACATGTGTTTATCAAGTCAGATTTTGTATATTGTATTGTTCATATCTTATCCTGTTCTTTCTGATATTATTGTCTTCATGAGCTAGCTGTTACCAGGAGAGATATGCAGTCACCTCCCATTATAGTCATGAATTTGTCCTTTCTCTTTAGCTAGTTTTATTTTGGCTTAATGTATCTCAAAGCCATGTCATTTAGTCCATATACATTTAGAATTGTTACTTTTTTCTGGTGACTTGAAACTTTTATCACTATAACGTGATTCTCTTTAACACAAAAAGTATTACTAGTATAAAATCTATTTATTCTACATCTGCTTTTAGCAAGGGCTTTGGTCTCAACAACGTAGCCTATTGTTACTGGAATGGAAGTCTACATTTAGATCTTTAATCCTTCTGCAACTACTTTTTATATATGGTGTAAAATGGTTTCATTATTTTCCGATGGCAAACCAATTGCTTAGTGCTATTTATTGCTAATTGCTCCTTTTCCCAGTAATTGGTCAGGTCATCTTGTCATATTTCAAGATTCCATATACGAGTGGGCATGTTTCTGGACTCTCCTTGCTGCAATGCTGAAACATATGTCAGTGTATATTAAGGAGCGAAAATTTATGGGAAACCTGCAACGAAGTTACCTGTAAACAAAGCACCATGATTACAGTGTTGATGGCATTTACCTGTACTGGCAAACCTGTTCTCTAACTTTGGCAGCCACAAGGGGGCAGGGAAGGGTATTAATTGGGTCAGAAGTCAAGTCCCAAAGCCTTCCCAGGCCCACATCAATCTAGGATTCCCAAAGTCTTCAAAACAGTAATATTGGTATGAAGCAGGAAGATGATATAGGAACATGTATAAAATTACAGCCTCATTTGCATGTTGCTAAATATCGTCAATGTACAGTCAGGATACACCTTTTCTATTTTATAAAGGCTTTTATACTATCAACACTTAAACATTTTATCTATGTCATTTTGAGCTATCAAAAAGTATACCCTGGGCTTCCCTGGTGGTGCAGTGGTTGAGAGTCTGCCTGCTAAGCAGGGGACACGGGTTCGAGCCCTGGTCTGGGAAGATCCCACATGCTGCGGAGCAACTAGGCCCGTGAGCCACAACTACTGAGCGGGCGTGTCTGGAGCCTGTGCTCCACAACAAGAGAGGCCGCGATAGTGAGAGGCCCGCGCACCGTGATGAAGAGTGACCCCAGCTTGCCACAACTAGAGAAAGCCCGTGCACAGAAACGAAGACCCAACACAGCAAAAATAAATAAATAAATTAATAGACTCCTACCCCCAACATCTTCTAAAAAAAAAAAAAGTATATCCCCTTTTCCACCAAGCAATTGTATGTATCATATATATGATACATTTGTCATATATATAATACGTTTCTGTTTGTAGATACTCACATATATTTCATAATATAAATTATTCATTGTGTAGATAAGTGGGTTTTTGTTTAAATATTTTCATGTAGAGGTTTTCATCTCATATAAATATATATATATATATATGAGATGTAGTTGAGGGTAAAGAGTATAGGTTTTTCATATCTCTAGTTTTAAATATTTTAAAAGTCTTTAGAAACTTTCATCCTGGTATATCACAGATCTGAATTTGTATAACTCTTTAATCTTTCTGTAACCCCAACTCCAACAGAATCTCCAGTTCAGGAAGCCTTGTATTTTAATCAAGTCCAATTAATATTATGAGCTCTAAATAAACCACCACAGAGTGCCAGTTATAACAATATACTATTTTCACTTCTTAGCTGAGGGGAAAGAGTTAGTGGCAGAACCTTGGAAATATTTTTTTTTCTGTACATTGAAAGCATATAAGTGAAATGGAATATGATTATTTCAGCCATAAAATTAGCATGCAGTTCCTGAATGCTTGGGCCATGGGACAAAACACACAATTTCTTGAAAGGAGGCTAAAACATCGTACTGATTATATCAACCTCAAAACAAAGTTTTGATAAATCATTGTCATAGTCATACTAACTCCCAAAGCTGCTGTTTTCTCTACTGAGATTCCACAGAAAACACTTAAAAATCATAGATATTTTAGGTTGTATATGAAATTAAACTCGCTATTGCTTTTCTACCCAAACATTCATTGAAAACTGTGCTCTAGAGCTAAAATTTTAGGAGGAAAATAGCAAGCTTGATGATCAAGTCCTTGATCAAGTTACTATCCCAATGAAATGTCATTTTTCTTTCCCCACATCATGTGCAAGAGGCTTTTTGCCTATCTGGATTTATTTTCTTCGTCATTTTTCCCGTGTTCCTTTTCAGTCGGAATGCAAACTAATATTGTTTTAAGACTTTTTTCTTCTTTCTTTATTTGCTTACGATGTTCAGCTAGTGGTGGGGGGGAGTGAAAAAAATGTATGAAAGGTCTAATCACAAGGCTATCTTTTAAATGATACCTTCAAACATCCTGAAATTCTACATTTCCCAGCTCATTCCCTTATTCTTGACGAATATTTCCCTCTTTTTTATGATTCTCAATATGAACAGCATTTGAGATACTGTTTGTAGATACTCCCATATATTTCATTATATAAATTACATATTGTGTAGATAAGCGGGTATTTTGTTTTTGCTTAAGTGTTTTCATGTAGAGATTTTCATGGAATAAGACAGAAAGGAAATCGATTCTAAACTTGGCTCGCTGCCTAATTTATTTTATTACTACCTTATTTCACACGCAGACACAAGTTTGTTTTCATGGCTAAGATAAAGAAACTGGACAAGCGGTTCCCTTCTGTGGGAATTTGGTCTCATTTATGTGACACCAGATTCCCTCCACCCCTTCCTTACCACCACTAGACTCACCTAAAGTGAGCTAAAATATTTATTGGGTTATGAGGGTGAGGATTCTTTTTTCTAAAATTTCATATAAAATAACGGTGCAGTATTGGTCTTGACCAACAGAGTCTAAGGCTCCTTTGTGACCACTAAATGTAGGAAAAACCACAAATTACTGTTGGAGAGGGGCTGGCCTTGGGTTCTGGCTTCAATGACCCCCTCCCCCTAAATTCAAATACCCTGCATCTGTGTAAATAAACATCTCTAGGTGTATGGTAAGGGAATATTTAGCACGAATACGTTTCATACAAAATTAGCAGCAAAGAAAAACTTTAGACTTGTAATTATATGAAAAAAATGTAAGCCATTAGTGTAATTAAGGTGTTTCTTCCTTTTCCCTTAAACAGGTAGAATACGATCCCTATTCTTTTTCATGGAGACTCTCATTGACTGAGTTTCCGAAGCACTGTTTTTCTTCTTCCTCCCGTGAAGACTTATAATGACACTTTTATTCTGTCAAGTCTAACATTAAAAGTTTATTGGTTATAAATTTAGCATAGTGTTTCTGCCAATGGGATCTAGGGAGCTAATAGATAAGCTTCTTACTTAGGAGATACTGGCTAGAGGTCTCATAGTTAATCCATAAATAGAGAGGAAATGAATTCAGACAAGATAAAGGCTGAGTTATTTGGCTCTAGAGAGGGTGTCTGTAGCTTTCGCCCTCATTTTTCCCTCTACTGGCTGTTCTTTTCCTCTTTCCAGGTTTTGGTGTGAAAACTAGTTTTTTGAAAGAAGCATCGAAAATTCTAGCTCGAAGTCTCATTTAGTGAGGTTGTAACTCATACACGTGTGCCTTCGGAATTTCTTACTTTTCTTTATCTTGTGCTAGAGTGACCGACCATCCCAGTTTGTCCTGGTCTTAGCACTGAAAGTCGTGCATCCCGGGGACCTCCTCAGTTCCAAACAACCATGCTTAGTTGGTCACTCCCCTGTATACACTACGTCGGAACCATTGCCTTACGTCTTCCTGTCTGCGATTTTCTTCCTCCACATCTAGATCTTCCTGATGATGAAAGCAAGGTCACATCCCGTTTCCTGCAAGTAGTCTTCAATCCTCATTCCTTAACTTTCTGTGGTTCTTAAATTGTGCTTCACACAATTAAGCTTTTCATTAAAGGCTGTCTTGCCTTGCCTGAGAATTATTTTGGACACATTCTCTACCTTTCACCAAGTCGACTCTAACTTACTATGGAATAGAGTCAAGGAGGTAAAAGGGAGCTTGTCTCTGAATCACTGCTGTGAATCAGGTACTGTACTAGGTATCCGGTCTCAATCACAGCCCCATACCCTATGAGGTTGGGATCATTACATCTATTTTACAGAAATCAGTGAAGTTCAGACAGACAGGGTAGTCACTGACCATGCAAACTGAAATCCAGACCTAGCCGGCTCCTTCTGATACACCATACTTAGTGCACAGCAAACACGTCTAATGTTTTTGAATTTTTCACAGCTCTGAACAAAGTGTGGAGGCTAAAGGACATTCTCAAGTAATACCTGTCATTGTGTCTACACTGCTCTTCCATTTAGATCTACAAACCCATGCTAATGATGGCAGGGAAGACAATTCTTTTAAAGAATAGTAAATCATAGAAAAATGTGTCTTTTATCCAATTTAAGAAAAGTTGTATTTCATAGATTAGTGTTCTAATATCATAAATGTATTCGCTCTGTGTCTTGTTCTTTTAGACTTAACAATAAGGTCATAAATGTGTCCTATATCCATTATCTATCTATCTATCATCTATCATCATCTATCTTTAAGTCTTGTCATCATTTGACTTTTCCCCTGGCTTTCTTATTTTTCCTTTTTTAAAAATTCTTTAGATCTCCACTACCCAATACAGGAGCCACTAGCCAAGTGTGGTCATTAAGCACCTGAAACTTGGCGAGTCCAAAGTGAGCCATTCTGTAAAATACACTCCAGATTTTGAAGACATAATAAAAAAATAAGAATGTAATATCATTCATTAGTGACTTTTTATATTGGTTAAATGTTTAAGTGATAACCTTTTGAATATATTGGGTTAAATAAAACATTATTAAACTTAATTTTGCCTGTTTCTTTTTACTTTTTTTAAAATGTGGCTACCAGAACACTTAACAATTACATATGTGGCTTGTACTGTATATCTAATGACTAGCACTGCTTTGGATAATTTCTAGAGACATCAGGTGATCAATACTTTTTATTCATTTTCCTTTGGGGTAATCCCATATTTTAATATAGTCTTACAGAATTTCCCCCAATAAAATGATATATTTAAATATTATATATTAGGTATTTAAATTAATAAAATATCAACATATGTCCCTACTCACGGTCAGACAATGATTTTTTTTTTCTTGATAAAATAACTCATGGTAAAAGGCAAGTTATATAGGTCCCACGAACATAAGTGTGACAGCGAAATTCCAGTATTGTTTTTGAGGCATGAGGTATGATATTCAAAGAAATACATTTAATAAGCCTCTTCTTATTTTGGATTGCTATATGTTTGCCATGGAACTTAAATTTAATCAAATTGACAGTAAATAAAAATAAAGCACAACAAAGTAGTTACTAGGAAAACATAAAACATCTCGGAGCGCAGGGAGAATATTGCACAGTTCAACTATTTTTAAAAACCTTCTTAGATCTGGAATCTGTGATATTCAGACCTGACAAAGCTGTACAGTCCGTAAAACATACTCTTATCAAAGGATGGCAGTAAGTTGCTCTGTTAAAGCTCTAACAGGAAGCAAAGTGCTGCACCGACTTGTAGCTGGTGTGAAAATTTAGAAATTACAAGCAAATGTATTAGTTATTTCTAAATGATACAGCTTTCTACAGTTCCATTGCCAAATCCTAGCCAATAGGTTGATAAAAAACCATAGGAGAGGAAGCGGGTGGGGATGGGTTCATTGTGTGTGTGTGTGTGTGTGTGTGTGTGTGTGTGTGTGTGTGCGCGCGCGCGCGCTAAAGTTACAGAATCCCCTTTGGGCACTGAACAAGTTCCCCGAGATAGTCTGGGATTTCCCACTCCAGGCAACCCAGCAGGCTCTCTGTTTTAGTAGCTGAGGCGTTCTGGAGTTAAACAGTGCAGGTAGCAGCCTTTTTTAGAAGTCTCTCCATTTTTATTATTCTAATTTCTTATTTAGGAGCCTCTGGGAAAACCAAGGTTTCCTGATTTAAAGAAAAGAGACAAAAACCTGAGTGTGACAGGTGTAGACTTCAGTCACTAAAGAAACAATGACTATCAGGGTCATCAAATAATTCTTGGACACCTCAAAATGTTTCTCGTCAGCAGAGCGCTGGAGCAGGCATTCAGAGAGGAGCTCAGGTGTAAGGCACCTGCAGCAGCTTATCAGCAAGGTGGCGTTTGGCACTATCTCTAGGGATGTGATCACATCACTCAGGCTCTTTGATCTCAGAGCCTTCATCTTTGAACAGCGGAGAAGCATTCCTATTTACTTTTCTCTTGCTCTGCACCTGAAAATGACTCTCAGTACACTCATAAAATCATTGATGATGATAGCTTCCTGAGGATCAAACACTCTCAGAGTATTTTAACAAATAAAAGTAATATTGATAATAGAGTCACTTTTTAAATCTCTTTCAGGAAATGGCTGATACAGCAATCGAGTTTTACAATGAGAATTAATCATGTAGAATTTCTGACTAAAGTGTGGAGAGGCATTTGGTATCTGCAACTCTCTACTGGGTAAGTAGCGTCTCTTGCAGGAGTAATAATTAGCACAGGCATTTATTAAGCACTTACTGTGTGACAGGCATGCTGCCTGGCCCTTTACACGCGCTATCCGCCTAACAGATCTATGATAAGGTGCTATTATTATCTCCTTTTTAGAGCTGAGAGAATTGGATTCAGTAAGAAATTAGCCTAAGGTCAACATTTAGTAACTGGGGAAGGTGTCTGGGCCAGGAAGAAGTATTCAGTGTTTTCTCCACCTTGGGCATAAATGCATCTGTTCACTGGGGCAGCTTAGTAAGTCACAGACCTGCGTTCCAGCACTGGAGGCTCTGATACAGTGTCTGGGATAGGGTCTGGTGATCTGATAAATTCAGAAGGTCCTTGAGGGAATCTGGTGTAAATGAAAACATCAGAACCACTGATCCGATACCATGGTGCTTAGAGGCCAATTTCTCTGCCACCGTCACTTGTGACTCTGCATCTGCGACTGCTCTTGGATCTGATTTAGTTTTTTGAAAGCTTTAGTGATGAATGTGGACGCCTCCCCCTTTTGGCAATGTATTCAGCCGTTGGCTGGTTTATGTGCTTCTTCCTCTTGGCAGAAGTCAGCACCTGCATTGTTTACCAGCCTCCCTGTGTGGAGAGATTAGTTATTTATTTCTTAGCCTTGGCTTCAGTGATTCTGCTGATAGGAATCATGCCAGAGAATGAGTGTAGACCTTCATTCTCAAATTAGAGGCTTGGGCTGCTCTATACAAATGATACTCTAGCTCAGCCCTCAAAGTCCACAGAAAGCCTTTTCAACAGCTTGTATACACCTAATTCCAGCCCCCCCCTTCCTTTTCCATTCTGAAGAAAGGATAAAATTCTTCAACCACCTGGTAGGGTGGGGAAGATTAGACATGGGGGTCACAATACAGGATGAGGGAATAAAGTTGGTCCCTTCTGGCCTCTCTCCAGCTTCCTCTGCCCTCTGGTTTTTGAGATGTAGAAGTGTAGTGGGTGTAGATTAATGTATTCTTGGGGTTATTTCCTGTTTCAAAGAAAAAGAAGGGATGTCAGTGGTGTCTGGTATCAAATAATTTAACCAGAAGGGGAGGTAAGCTAAAGCAGAGGAAGGTCTGGGCTTATTTTTCAACAGGCTAAAATGAAGGAAAGGAAAGCTTCAGGTATCGCTCATTTTGATCCAAGGCTTGTTGACCAAACATGCACGAGGTACTTTGAAACATACTTGCTGTAGCGTGGGCTGGAAATAGATGGGTATTGAACGGACTTAACACCAAAGGCACTGTTCTGTGTGTGTACAAACGGGGCTGAAAGCTGGTGCCTGCCTTGAAGAGTTTTAATCAATTGTAGGAGGGAGGTAAAAATTTTGTGAAACTTGCTTCAACGGCGTATAAGAGAGGCGGATATAACAGAGGCAGAGGGTGCTGTAAAGTTATTGATACAACGGGCAGAAAACTTGTGTTCTGACCAGAGGGATTAGATGATAAAGGAGTTGGCTTTTGATGTCCCAACTGAATCTCACAAAAGCTTCAGATACACATTCCCCCTGGAAGAGTGTGGGGGTCATGCTGACAGAGGAGAGAAGAGTCCTGTGGGGAGATGGTGGGGGGCAGGGTGGAGCAGGGTAGGAAAGACGTCTGTCACAAAGGAGATATGGCTGTGACTTTCTGGGATGTAGCAGGAACTATTGAAGAGAAGAACCCAAACAAAGGTGCAGAAGATGTATGCTGATCTAAGCTAGATGGCAGCTTTCTGATCCCAAGGGTTGACTGAATGGACTAGTTTCCTAGAGCTGCTGTAACAGAATACTGAAAACTGGGTAGTTCAAAGACAACAAAAATTTATTCCCTCAGTTCTGGAGGCTAGAAGTCTGAAATCGAGTTGTCAGCAGGAAGAATCTCCTCCATGCCTCTCTCCTAGCTTCTGGTATCAACTCTTAGTGTTCCCTGGCGTTTAGACTTCCCACTCAGATCTCCGCCTCTGTCTTCACATGGCATGCTTTTGTGTGTGTCTGTGTCTCACGTGGCCTTCTTCTAAGGACACCAGCCATTGGAATTAGGGCCCACTGTAATCCAGTATGACCTCACCTCAACAAATCACATCTGCAAAGACCTCATTTTCAAGTCAGGTCACATTCTAGAGCTCCAGGTGGACACGAATTTTGGGAGACAACGCTGTTGGCCCCAGTCCACTGGGTCACGTTTTTGAGAATGCTGTTTAAAGACCAAAACATTATTAACTGTTTTGGATAATTTCCAGAATTCCGTAAAACCTCAGTGGAGGGGAACAAGGATGAGGTCAAAATCTTAGAACTGAAAGCTCTTTGCCATCCAAGAGATGAAAGCTCTTCTCAGGGGCTGGGGAATCAGGAAGTCTTTTGGCAATAACAAGCGCACTATGGGAAGACGGAGAACCGTAGGTTTCACAAGACCCGGCAAAGGGGAAAGATTGCTTTCAGGTAGGTAGCTGCCCTTGTCTTCTAAATGGAAATTCTCGTCCTTTCTATCCTCAAACAGGTTATATGTACCGATTCCCAAACTGCAATGGTTCTGAGGCACATTGATAGTCCTAGAATCAATTTTTTTGTATCTGTGAGAGAAGGGTCAAGCAGTCCTCAGTCCTGGTTATTTTTAGTAGCATTGAAGTTAGAAGTAGTATAAAAACGAGTATTGAGTGGGTGGGGAGGATTTTATAAGTGGAGATGAAGAGCTCCCGAGCTGAAGTATCAGCAGAATTCCAGAAGTGAGCAAGTGAATGTTTTTGTTCAGCATTTCAAATTGTCTAGTTTGGCAAAAGTGCACTCACATAGTAAGATCTAATGGGACATGATTCTAAAAAGTTATGTTGTGGTCAGATAGAATGACAGGTTAGGAAAGGAATGTGATCTCGTGTATATAAATCATAGATAGTATCCAAGATATTTAAATAGAGAGGTGGCAAGATCGGGTCATGTGACAGATTCTTCTGGGGGTGGGGAAAGGGATGAATGCAAAGCCATTTTTCAGTAAGGATCTGAATAACCTGTATAAGAAGTAATGTGTACCTGCACTAGGACGGTGGTCATATGAGTAGAAATTAGACATTCTAGAAAAACTTCAGAATTGGAAATCTGGAAATCTTAGGTTTTGAGAATAAGGCATTGAGAGAAAGGAAAGTTCAAGATGACTTTGACTTCCAGTGGGATAGACTGAATGAAAAAATAAATAATAATATAGTTAACCGAGAAAAAGGAGCCTAGGGGAAAAGTACACTTTTGTTCATTTCTGTTGTTTGTTTGTAGGCGAGATCATGCATTTGATTGCAGATATATTGAAGTTATGGTGCCAGTAAGCCATCCATAGAGAGATGTTTAGGTGGAAGCTGAAATATTGATATAAAATCTGGACCTCGTTAGAAATGCCAGGGCTCAAAATGTAATTTGGGAGAGGGCCACAGGAAAGTGTTAGCAATATGCATAGATATGTTTCTCAGGTAGCAGGTGTGAAGGGAGGAGGAGAGAGGACCAGGTACTGAAACTTCAGTAGAAACCTACATAGAAATGTAAATTGAAGGAGCCAATTAATGTAATAGAGACGACGACCTGTGGAGGATGAACCAAAAATATTGTGTCATAGGAAATACAGGAGGATTTCCAGTTGCTTCATATGCCAGTGGGATCAAAAGAACAGGGTTGAGACAAGCTTTGTCAAGCTTATTATCATTTGGTACGTGTGCAAATCATTTTACATCTTAGAGCCATAGTTTCTTCGTTTATAAAATGGGAGCAATACCAATGTGAGAATTAAATGCAGTAGTGGATATGGATGTAGAACATCACGAAATGCACTGAATATTACTATTACAGAACGTTTGGGACGCTTGAGAACTGATTAGAGAGCACTGAGATTGTGGCACATTGGACATCCTTGTGTCTGCTTAGAGAATGCTGTCTCCAAAGTGGTCAAAACAGGTTGGAGCAGGTTATGGACAAAGGTAACATGTGAAAGAGCAGAAAAAGTGAGTGTAAGCTACACTTCTTAGATTTTTAGCAATGGAGGGAGGGAAGAGCATGAGATGGTAGTTTGAGAAGGAAGCAAGCTTGGAGGAGGTTTATTTTGTTTTTTCTCTTCAGGATTTGGTTACATGAGAACACATGTGTATACTGAGCAGAAGTCTGGAGACTAATTATAAAACAAAAGAGACAAGTATGTGGAAATTATAATACTAGGTAATAGAATGAAGTGTGATGTGGAATTAATAGGACAAGAAGAAATAAGCCCAGGTTAAAAGTTGGTTTTGAAAAACAGTAAGGGTCTACGTGTGTGTGTGTGTGTGTGTGTATATATATATATATATATATATATATTTTTTTTTTAAATAACAACAAGAAAAACAAACAAGAAAAAGAACTAGAAAAGGCTGCTCGGTTTAAGAAAGAAATTCTGAGATGGAGAGGTGAAATACAGAAAGATTTTATAATGGAGGGATTCTGTTTTGTCAGCAAATTGAAATAGGAGACTCGAGGAAGTGAGGGATGAAATAAATGGAGGCTTCTGGGGATAGCGTGTTTGAAATGCCTGTCACTGGTCCACAGCTGGGAGCACAGCCAAACTAACTAAGCTTCGGGGGCGGCGGGGGGCGGGTGGTCAGAAGGACTGGGGGAAGGAGGATAAAGTTAAATAACTAGGCGTTTCCGCCGTGATTTTGAATAGGTTCAGTTGGAGTGGAAAAGTGGGAAAGGTGAACGGAGAGAAAAATCCAATCAGGCACGTAGAATGTTTAGATCAGCAACACCTGATTCTTTCTTTTATTTTTTAATTCTTATGTTTTATAGAAAAGATATCAGGCCTTTTGTTATTAAATTTGCCTTTTTCAATTGCACAGGACTGGCTACTGGCCATACCAAGAAAAGAGTCATCTGGCCTCAGGAGAGTCCAGGAGACAGTCCCACTGTAAAGGAGAACTGACCAAATGGGGAATGGTAAGCAGGGAAAACAGGAAGGTTAGCCTTTTCTGTGATTTGGTTTAAAGAGATGGAAATGATCAGCTCGTTGTTATTAAGAGAAAGATGGGGTGGGCCCACCAGCAGGGACTGAGATATGAGATAGAAGAATCATCCCGCCGTGAGAAGAGATGGCCAGTTGCCTCTGTAGTTCTGGTTCATGTGTGTCCTTAAATAAATCCTATCTTTTAAGGAGCCTAATTAAGAAGTCAACCTTGCATAACAGGGTTAAAAATAAAGCCACAAAGAGCAGGGACCACACAAGTCTGATGAGTTCTGCGAACTGCTGCGCTGTGAACCTAATTCTCCATGTGGCTTCACCTCCTGTGGGAACTTGGACCATCTTTCATCACCTTTGCGGCAATCTCCTGCAACTCCTAGGCCATATGCAAACCTAACACACCTGACCTGAGTTTTGAATACACAGCAACAGTGAGGCAGTGTCTCCTTAAGATAATTGTTTCCGATCTTTGAAGAGTAAGTAGCGAAGCTGCTGAGTGCTTATCTCAAATCGTAGTCTTTCACATTAGATACAAAAAGTATTTGGAAAATAGCACCACAGAAAAGCCCTCCTTCCTTCAGCACGACACAGATTTGGGCTGTTGTTAGCTAAACTCTGATGCGGGTGTACACAATCCACTGAATTGACAGCCCTGGCAAGGCTAACAGGGACCTGGAGCCTTTGGGTTTTGCCTGCAAAGTGATACATCCGTAGTATCCCAAAGAGAGGTGAAGAAACGTAGAGGCTCTCAGATTTCTTTCTTCTTTGTTCCTTTCTCCTTCCTGTTGGATGTTGGGAGGGGCCGACCAGCCCCCAGGGATTAAGACATTCAAAGTAGCCAGTAATTTCCATAATAGGATTCAGTGATCAGACTCAAAAGCAAAGAACAACTAATAGGAAAGGATAAGAAGGATGGATGGTTGTGACAGAGTTGGGCTCTGTGAGCTGGGAAGTAGTTCTGAAGAGAGCATTCTGTGAGCCCTTAAGATGTACACAGATACTAGATATTATTTAAAAGTGAGGAAGTCTCCATGGGTTAATGTCTTCAGGGGATAATTTCTAAACCATGATGGGCTACAAGATTAAAGAACAAAAAGACATTTCAAAAGTGAGAAAAATGGAAGTGGGATAAAAATTCAGCGTTCAGCTGTTGGAAGAAATTTTCGGAAGAGCAAATGGAGCTCTGAGAACAGGCAGGAAGAACCTGAGGCCAGATTCATTGCTAAGCTTGACTTTAAATGAAATCAGTGTTGTGCAGGGTCACGTTTACAATTTTTTCTGAAAAAGGTATTAGCTTACTTCTTTCATGGAAGAAATACTAAATAAGGAGTTTGGGTTGAAAATCAATCTCTGTCTTCCTCTGTCTCTGTCTGTCTGTCTGTCTCTCTTCCTTCCTAATATATATCTTAATCCATCTCAGACTCACTGCATGTCCTCTTAACCATATTTCTATATGTATTTTTATGTTTTAGGTAGTGATGTAATAACACTAATGATTCCAGTGTGGAGGTTAAAAACAGGTTAGGGCGTCAAACCAACCAAGTTTCAATTCTCCATCTGTTGATCTCTGTTAAGTCACTTAAACTTTGGAGCCTGGGTTCTTTTTCTTTTTTTTTTTTTTTTTTTGCGGTACGCGGGCCTGTCACTGTTGTGGCCTCTCCCGTTGCGGAGCACAGGCTCCGGACGCGCAGGCTCAGCGGCCATGGCTCACGGGCCCAGCCGCTCCGCGGCATGTGGGATCCTCCTGGACCCGGGCACGAACCCGTGTCTCCTGCATCGGCAGGCGGACTCTCAACCACTGCGCCGCCAGGGAAGCCCGGTTCTTTTTCTTTTAAGACAATTTTTTTAGAGCACTTCTAGGTTTACAACAAAATGAAGAAGGAGGCACAGAGATTTTCCATATACACTGCCCCATACATGCTTAACATCTCCGTTATCAATATCACTCATCAGGATAGGGTATATGTTTTTGCCAAGGATGAACCTGCATTGACATATCATAATCACTGAAAGCCCAGAGCTTACATTACAGTTCACGCTTGGTGTTGTACATTCTGTGAGTATGGACAAAATTAGAAAGACCTATATACATCATTATAATCATAGTGAATAGTTTCACTGCCCTGAAAGTCCCCTGTGCTCTATCTATTCATCTCCTCTTCCCTAGCTCCTGGTAACCACCAATCTTTTTGTCACCACAATTTTGACTTCTCCAGAATGTCATACAAGTTGGAAACATACAGTATGTAGCCTTTTCAGATTGGCTTCGTTCACTAAGTATAGTATGCATTTAAGGTTCCTCCATGTCTCTGAATGGCTGGATACCTCATTTCTTATTAGTGCTGAATGATATTCCATTGTCTGTGTATACTGTACTTTATTCATCCAGTCATCTATTGAAGGACTTCTTGGTTCCTTCCAAGTTTTGGCAAATGTGAATAGAGCCGGTATAAACATCTCTGTGCAGGTTTTTGTGTGGACATAACTTGGGAGGATTACAATAATATAACATATACACATATTCATACATACATGCATATTCACACATACATACATATACATACATATACACACAAATGTGTGTGTAGCGTAGTGTGTGTGTATGTGTGTGTGTGTGTGTTTGTAGGTAGGTAAGAAATAGTGCCGATGAGGTGAAGTAGAAAAGAAAAGCAAGGTTACTTTTTAATAGAAGAAGTGCCTAAGCATTCTAATGTGATCTTATGTATATATTTTAAAGAAAAACCAAAAACGAAAACAAAAAATAGAGACATGTACAGAAATATTATGACACACCAGCTTACACCTAAATCTCACTACTCAGATTTAGAAAGTTTTTTTTTCTTTTCTAAATTGGCTTTAGATTTAAAATATATGTGTGTGCGCGCGTGCGCGCATCAATACCAGAAATAAAACGTTTGAAAATAGTGGATATTAGTAGTAGTGCCCTTTTTAAACTGACTTATCGGTCTTTATACTGAGTACTAATCTCTCGTTGGTTCTAGATTATGGTTTAATGTGGTTATACCATCTCTTGTTTGTTTTGAAATAACCACATTTATTGAGCTTTTTTTTTAATGCTTTAAGCCTTTGATTAAAATTGTGTTTGGTATAGTTTATGCAATTCCAGTGGCTCTCAAAATTTAGCATGCGTAATAATCATTTAGGGAGTTACTTAAAAGTACAGATTTCCTGGCCTCCCTTAAAGATTCAGGGGTTCTAAGGTAGGACATGAGCAAAGTAAGTTCTTTAAAGAAAAGATTCTCACGCAAGGGGATTGACAAATACACTTTGGCAGATACTCCAGTGCCCCATATAGGAATTATCCTTGGTCAGAAAACCAGAAGACTGCCCTCCATGGAATCATTTTTCTTTTTTTATTCTTTTGGAAATTCTTGTCTGAAGCAGCTGTGAATCTGGGGACACGCATAGAGATGCATGTTCAGAGTCACTCTGCTAGTGGTACGGGAACTCTGTCTCTTTTCAGTCCTTCCCAGTGTTCCTGGAATAACCAGGCTAACACCCTCGGTGGAAGTGCAATCCACGCTGAAACCAAAAGTGTAGACCATGAAAAAAATTCCTGCTAAGGTATATTTCCATTATTTTATTCCTGACTTCTAATGATTGTTTTAAAACGATTCCTCCAAACAACTATTGTGAAATGAAAGTAAGTAGAGCATGGTGTGTTTAAAATATAAGTTTTTAATGAAAATAAGGTAAGGGATAAAGAAAAGTTGTAGAACACTGTGAAAATCTGAGGCATCAGGAAAGATTTCTTTTTTTCTAACTTTAAGGAATTTAAGAGAGATTGGACCTAGGCATTTTTCTTGTTCTCAGCCAGATTTATTTCCCTTTCGTATTTATGAGCGATATCAAGTGTTTTAATGTTGTGGATTTGTCCTGAATCCATTAATAAAGTGGCTTCCTGTCTTAGCTTAGGTAAGCTATTCACCTAATTTAGGAAATAACTGATCCATGTTTTGAGACAAAGCTCTTTTGTTTAAAGGGCCTTAAGATTAGAATGACAACCAAGGGACATTTGACCCAGATCCCAGAAAGTCCTGAGAATGGATTTTCTCTGTTTAGCACATGGCTGCAGTTGAAAACATTAAAGCAGAAGAGAAATGTCCAGGAGGAAAGCTCTCACGGACCATAGCAGAAGTAGCAGAACTGATATATTCTTTCCAACAGCCTTTGTTGATACTCCTCAAAGGAACAGATGAATTCTAGTTAGGTGTTTTGGTGAGTTTCATTAGGAAGTTGACTCAGGTCTGTATTGCTTGTAGAAGCCAGACAGAGGGCAGGAGTCCTACTCACAAATCTTTAGCAAGTGTTGAAAGCTGAGTCATGTCAGACATGTAAATCCTGTTGCAACAAACAGCACGCGTTTGCTTCTTTTGGACAGATACAGAAAGAAAAATTTAGATGTAAACTGAATATCAAAACGGAGTCTGAATGAAATGAATGAAAAGCATGGTGTGGGACACTTAAAATCTCTCTTTCTGCCCTTTAGGGGTCCCACTCTACCTGAAAGATTCCCTATTCTTCCCCTCGCCACGCCCCACCAGCTTCGCTCTCATCCATCAGAAGGAATCAACAGGAAACGTCAGGACCACAACCGAACTCAAAGGGTAAATTATATGACGTATACTCCTTGGAGAAAGGTGTACCCTAAACTCTAAGATGAGCATTACCTTTGTACTGAGAATGGTTAAAATGGTCTAAAAATGAGCAATGTTTAAAGAGATATCACCTATCTTTGCTGAATTTCAAGCTGCTGTTAAAGATAATATGAATGTGTTTTGGAAAGTCAGTGTGATTCAAGTGAGTAACGAAAGTAGCTTTCCAAATGAACAATATCATAGCATCTCAAGGGCCTCAAAAATACATGCATAGGTTTGTCAAGAGCCTTTATAAAACATATAATTTCTGTTTAATAACTCATTGGTTGGCAGAAAATTCTTCAGTGATTTTTTCTTTCCACGAACACAGAGAGCCAGGGTGTTAAATGAAGAGTAAAATTTAGGGGCTGAGACTTCGATCTGGCCAGCCTGGACCATATACCATCATGAATGGCACGTGTCTCATCTCGCTCCTGACCTCTGTCAGTAAACATCTGACTGGTGGAACTGGTGAGGACCTGAATAGTAAATATTTTACAAGGGGAAATGGGAACTCCTCTTTGCTCTGTCCTTCCCTTACATTAAACATAATAATTTACATTAACTGGGAACCAGGTAATTCTCTATTTACCACGTCAATAATTAGTCATCAGTTTGAATCCTAAATCCTGCTTATATCACAAATAGGACACACTCTTCTTTCTTTCTCTCTCTTTTTTTTTTTTTTTTTTTTTTGGCCAGATTGGGATAAATTTACAAATTGGCTAATGGAGGATTCAGCCCTCAACTGAGAAAAATTGGAAGCCTTAGGTTATATATGGTGCACATGGATAATTCATTCTCTGATAACAAGGGCATCGACAGAGTAATCTGTTTTCCTCTTCTCCTTCCCATCAAACTCCATCTTCCTTTAAGTGACGGAACAAGTGAGACCCTAGGCTGGGCTGTGGATTCCCTGCTACCCAGCTTTTAGAGTACTTGGTGGAGGCTTTCCTCTTTTCCTCTGAGGGGCAACAGCTGGTTTTCATTATGCGTCAGATTATGACACACACCAAAAAGAAAATGGCCAAAATGAATATAAAAAGGAGCTCTGGTAATACTGTGGTTTGTTCCTGGGGGTGTCAAGGTGAAGAATCCATCCTGTCCTTCAGACCACTGTAAACTTAATCCGTTTCATCATACACAGGAGTGAAATTCAGCAGTGTTTTCTTAAGAATCTCTGTCGCTTTTATTTACTGTGGGAGAGGCCCCTTGGTCTTTCTTTCTTCTTCCTTTGGTGTAACACTAATGCACTTTATATGTCCTTTAATCTCAGTTCCAGTTCTGTCAATATTTGAGCTTATCTTAAAACGAAGAGCTCCAAAGGAGGGTCAAAGAAAGTAAATTCTCACTCCGGAAGGCAAATAACAATTATTTCATTAAACATCCAAATCACAAAGCACCCCTTGGACCACATTTTGACATAGACAAGAGGGTGCAGTTTCCCCCAAATCCCTCCTTTTTTGATGAACATTTTAAAAGTCCCAAGTTTTCTAATAGGGGGCTAATTTTCTGAAAATGTATCGTTCTACTAACAAATTCAGTGACAAATAACTGTAAGATCTCTGTGTGTCTCTATCTTTGGAATGTCTATTCCTGATGATGAGAGATGGGTAGTAGGGACCCAGGTATTGATCCCAGGTTGGCCCTCTGTGCTTCCCTAATAAAACACCCCTGGAAAGAGAAGCTCATCAATTCACATCTCTCACAGAAGCCAAGCAATTCGTATCGCCCTTTGGTCCTTCACACTGTGATGCAGACAGAAATACAGACTCAAGTTTAGTCCACGATTATGCATCCGCCAGAGCCGCCATTGTTGTTCAGCCTGTTTAAACAGCTATTTTTTTTCCCCATGAGCTTCTACTTTCATAAACTCTGAAGACTGTGTTCTCGTAATAAAAGTGAACTCAACCTCAACCAAAGCGCTGGATTAAGACACACTTTTGGTTCACCTACTGTAGCTTTTCAAACAATAGGCGGGTGACCAGGTATGGCAGGTAGGTGTTTGCTGTTAAGTGGGGCTTTCACACTCTCTGTAGGGCAGGAAAATACACACACACACACACACACACACACAGACAAACATGTACACAAACATATACTATTAAAAATGGAGGTGCCAGAAGGTTTTTCACACTCTCCCTTCCTTCTGGGTTCTAGCAGGGAGAGTAAAGAGAGGCAAACATTCTTTTAGCATAATAACTTAGGGGATTGTTCATACAGACAGTGTGAAAATTCAGTTGGTTTGCAGATTCCACACTTTGAGGGCAGATTCCACACACTGTCTCTTTTCTTTTTTCCTTCTTTTGACTTTTACACCATTGGTGACTCTGGCTCCACCCTGCTGGGAAGCAATTAGTGCTGAAGGCATGACAACCAGCACAGAAGTGGCAAAAGGGCCATAAGAGTGGGGAGCAAAAAGGAAAAGGAAAAAGAAGGAGGGGGCCATGGGGAGCTAAATAACGGAACCTGGAAGTAGGGGCAGCTTCCTCTGGGTGATGCTAATGGGATAGCTCTATGGGGACACCAAAGGTCAAGTGCTACTAAGAGCTTGAATTCGCAAAGAAACTAAAAAAGTCAAATCTAGTGGAAAAGGAGAGAGTACCGTCCAGTAGAACTTTCTGCAATGGGCAATATCCTATAATCCACACTGTCCCAAGTAGCGGCCATTAGCCACCAGTGGCTGGTGAGCACGTTCAATGTGGCTGAGCAATTTTGGGGTGAAACCGAGCGTTTTATTTAATTAATTTCATGTAACTTGAGTAGCCATATGTGGCCAGTGACCACCATACTGGGCAGTGCAAGGGTAGAACAATCACTCAATGGACCCATCTCTTCTTGTGAACCTTCTAGCAAGTTGATACCAAGACATGAATCCCAAAGAAAGGATTGTTATATATATTATTATGGAGACTTTGTAAGCACCTGGCTAATATAAAGAGCATTTGTGAGATGGGTTTCCCTTCTAGTCTATAGTAGGCCTGGATATATTAATAAGTGTAGGTATGCAAACAAAATGGTATCAGAGCTATCCCAGCAGAAGGCATGGTGAGCAAAGGGTATGGAATCAGATGTAACTGACCTTCCATCCTAATCTCACCACTTTTTGTTCTGTGACCTTGGGCAAGACACTGAATCTATAGCATCCTTTCTTTTTTCATTTGCCAAGGCGGAATTAATATGCCCCTATTCCTTTGAGTGTTATGATGATTAAATGAAGCAAGTTTACCGAACATTATAATAGCTACTTTTCCCCTTTTGGCTACTTCTGGTGTTTAATCATAGACAATTTATCCCAGGGTCATTAGAGACTTAATATAATAACAATAATGATAATTACAATAACTAGAACAACAGTGACAGTAAATTCAGTTAGCAATTCATTTTATTATATTTTGTTTGCACCAGCTAATTAGCTTTGCTGTAACAAAACCCTCAAAATATAACGGTTTAAAGAAGACATTTATTTCTTTCCCATATTCCTGCCCTGAGTTGAGCAATTCAGGTTGCTGGGGTAGCTCAGCTGCATGACACCCTTCAAGCTCTCCATTTTCTTCCTGTCTTGTTCCCCACGATCCCCTAGAGCAGGCAAACTGCAACTCAAAGCTCAAACACAGCCTACTGTCTGTTTCTGTATATAAAGTTTCACTGGAACACAAACGCATCCATTTGTGTCTGTGTTATCTATGGCTGTTTTGAGGCTGCAAGGGCAGAGCTGAGTATTTCAGCGACCTCATGACTACCGAGTCTGAAATATTTATTATCTGACCCCTTAGAGAAAAGTTGGCAAGCCCTTGCCCTAGAGTTCTGTGGTCATCGGCGTGCCCAAAGCTGGAGCACAGACTCGCCCATGTGCCAGGGAGGGCACAAGGCAGCAGTCTTTTTAGGAGAGGCAGAAGTTGCACACGTAACTTATTTCTCCCTATTTCATTCGTTTTTTTTTTTTATTCATTCAACAAATATCGGAACACCAATTTGTGCCAGCCGCAACTTCAGCTACTTGAAAATCTCATTGGTGAAAATTAGGTCACATGGCAACCTCCAACCACTAGAAGGTTCAGGAAAAAAAAAAAAAAAAGTGACTCCAGGTGAGGCTATGTGGCCAGCTTAAGTTCATTATCATTATTTTTTCTATGTTTTGGCCACACTGCACAGCACGTGGGATCTTAGTTCCCCAACCAGGGATGGAACGCATGCCCCCTACAGTGGAAGAGCGGTGTCTTAACCACGGGACAGTCAGGGAAGTCCCTTAAGTTCATTATTATTAACTGTCCACTTTGCAACTATAAAGTGTTACCTGGCAATGAGATCATGTGATTAAGGAAAAAAATAGGGAATAGCTAGCCCTGGAGAAGAACGAGGATAGAAAGCAAGACATCAAAAAGAATATTTTCATGTGATTAAGGTTCCATAATAGAAGATTGGGCTTCTTAAGTAATAAGTGTTTATCAAGCTTCTGCTATATTCCCAGCTTTGGGAATATAGTGGCGAAAAAGCCAGGTGGCCTCTATGGATTTTGAAATACAGCAACCTAGTTAATATCTGAGAAGACAGTGTGATGTCCGTGTGTTCTCTAAGACCCTTACTTCGTACAGGGAAGAGCACTTACTGTTCCTTTCCCAACTGAGCAATAAGTTCCCTCCTGAGTAAGAAGTTGGTTTTATATATCTGCTTCATCAGCTTCTTTTCTCTTAAGTCTGAGCTACACGTTTATTCTTTCAAAGGCAAGAAATAAAATTCCAAACACAGATAATGGTCTACATGTGATTTCCCATAAAGAACTTATAAACTAATTAATATTCTGGAAACAGCATATCTTATACACTGTTTCAGAGAAGCAGTCCACTGAATTTATAATGTTGTAAGGATGTGGCCATTGACTGACCAGTTTGTGGCTAATATTGTTATAATTACAGTAGAAGCAATACCAAAACAACTGACATGAACCAAGTGTTTTCATTTACAAGTCAATTTTATAAAAAGTATCTGATTCGATCCTCACAGGAACCACATGATATAGATATGATTTAATAGATTAAGGAGGTAGGAAATGAAGATGGAAATCTGAAATCTGATCTCTTAATTCTGCCCCTGACATGCATCTAATTTGTTTGAAAAATGAAAACTAACAAGGATGAAGCCTAAGAAGGGAACTGTGTATAAATTTAGATCTGGCTACAATAGAATTTGTTACAGTTTGGATAGAAGTCTACAATATAGGGCCTCCCTGGTGGCACAGTGATTAAGAATCCTCCTGCCACTGCAGGGGACAC
This sequence comes from Delphinapterus leucas, assembly GCF_059928025.1. Lineage (NCBI taxonomy): Eukaryota > Metazoa > Chordata > Mammalia > Artiodactyla > Monodontidae > Delphinapterus > Delphinapterus leucas. The sequence goes on along the minus strand of NC_143147.1, from coordinate 66,760,521 downwards.
GGGTTCGAGTCCTGGTCCAGGAAGATCCCACATGCCGCCGAGCAACGAAGCCCGTGTGCCACAACTACTGAGCCTGTGCTCTAGAGCCCGCGAGCCACAACTACTGAGCCCGAGTGCTGCAACTACTGAAGCCCATGTGCCTAGAGCCCGTGCTCCACAACAAGAGAAGCCACTGCAATGAGAAGCCCGTGCACCGCAACGAAGACCCAACACAGCCAAAAATAAATAAATAAATAAATTTATAAAAAAAAAAAAGAAGTCTATAGTATATAATAAAATAGAACAGAAGAGAATGAGGAAAGCCAGGACTCTGAATGAAGCATGTGCTCATTTAACTTCTGGGTGTCCAGTGAATCATGATATCTGGAAATGGGACCCAAGACACTGGCCATTTAATGAACCGCCAAGGTGATTCTGATCAATAGTCAAATTGCAGGGCTATAATCTAAGAGGCTTCTGGAGTCCTGGGTTAAAGTAAAAAGGATATGACACGGATCCTGGCACTTGGAATGGAAAAGAGAAAGGTTTGTGAACATTATTTCATTTATTTATGAACAAATATTTACTAAACGTGTATGATATGCCAGGCCCTGTGCTAGGTGCTGGGAGACAATGGGGAACAAAAGAATTGAAGCTTTTCTACTCCTGAAGTTTACACTCAAGATAAACATGTCAAAAGAAGCAAAGAGAGCCATGATGACAGACTGGACCAGAACAGTAAAACAGCGGAATTGTTTCTGAATGGCTCTAAAATGTCTAATACTGAATATTAGGGAAAGCGTGCTTTCCTTTAAAAGGAGGAATCAAGAAATGTAATTATGATGTTAAGAAATATGTTCCTTTCAATTTTGTCCAGAGTGGGTTTCAGGTGATATAAGGAGATGTTAAATTTAGGATAATCTCTGCAAAAGTAAGAAAGTAAGACAAGGGCATGGGTTGGGTACAGGCCTGGGAAGGCAGATGCTCTGAAGAACAAGAGTTGAAGCCACGCAAGTGAATGAATGGATCTAGAAAGTGACGCTGTAAAGAGAAGAAGACTGACTGTTGGCTTTCATACTCAGAGATAAGAAGCAAGAGAAAGAAAGAAAGGAAGAAAGGAAGGAAGGAAGGAAAGAAAGAGAGAAAGGAAGAAAGAAAGAAAGGAAGGAAGGAAGGAAGAAAGGAAGGAAGGAAGGAAAGAGAGAGAGAGAAAGAAAGAAAGAAAGGAAGGAAGGAAGGAAGGAAGGAAAGAAGGAAGGAAAGAAGGAAGGAAAGAAGGAAGGAAAGAAAGAGAGAGAAAGAGAGAAAGGAAGAAAGAAAGAAAAAGGAAGAAAGAAAGAAAAAGAAAGAAAGAGAAAGAAAGAAAGAAAGGAAAAGCGGTAATATTATGCAAAGACAGAAACAAGGATAATAGCAGAATGAGAGGAGAAAGGGCAGAATTAGGAAACTGCATAGCTGGAAACCATGAAGGAAGAATTTCAAGGATGGAGTTGAGGTCATAGAGAGCCAACAAGCATAAGGACTGGGGAGGGCCATTTGAGTAAGTCAAACTTAACATGTTTGATTGCAGATCTAGGAATGTGATGGGAAATGGAAGGGAGATTTCAGAGTACGTGATGGTGAATAGGCAGATAAAATTAAGGGGCAGCAGATCCAGGCTAGCCAGTGAAGAATAAAAATTAAAAGTTGCTCAAAGACCTATTAGGTTAAAGTTAAGAGGCCGTAGAAGACCTGAGCATTACTGAAAAATAGAAACAAAAAAAAGTCCATTTAGAGGAAGTAATAGAAAATTATAGAAAAAGAGTGGACAATTCTATAAATGGGGAAGAAATGGGTCCGGTGGAGCGCTAACAATTAGGAATATCATGGCATTTCAAGTCGTTTTATTCTAAAAATAGATCACCTAGATCTATTCAAACACAATTGTTAACAGTTTTACTTTCATTTACTTGTTTTAGCTTCTGAACTGGGAAAGAGGTCAGCTTTCAGACCACTAGGCATTGCAATGACATTACCAAGGTAAAATCTTCCAGGCTATGTAAATGTGCTTATCTGTGGTTTCCCCAGGTGGCCATCTAACCCCCTCAGTATTTTTTCCACCAGGTGGCAATGCCCCCTTACTGCTGAAGAACTGAAAACAGCATGATGTTCTCAGTGAATAATCTGGATTTCTGAAAGGACGTTCTGACAGCTGTCTTTGTTTAGAAAGGTGACATTTTCATCGGAGTTGCCTCCTGGAAAATCCATTACAGATTCCCAGACTGCTGATCATATACAACCTGAACAGAGAGGGAGGGGGACAGAGTGCTTCATGTCAAAAGAAGGTCACCTAATGTCTTGAGCTAACAGTGAGTTCATCTAGAAAGAAGGAAAAAAACTTTTCATCATCTGGAATCTGGGGAGCATTTGGGCAAAATAATAGAATTTCTGAGACAGTCTTCAGAAAGAAAGAATGGCTGGAATAAGAAAGAACACGAAATGAGGGGGGAAGGGAAAGATCAAGGGATTCATAAACATTTCTAAATTAGTAAAATCAATATATGTTTAATAAATGGATGAAAGGAGAGTGAAAAGAGACCCATATACAACCTGTTAGTATCCAGTCCTCCAGAAGTTGCTGAAAGCATGAAAGGAAACGTTATTTAAAAATCAAGTTTAGAGTATAGAGCAGGGCAAGGGTCCGCAAACTATGGTCCACGGCCCAAATCTGACCTCCTACTCATTTTCTCAAATAAAGTTTTGTTGGACCAGCCGCTCTTATTCATTTGCATACTGTCTCTGGCAGCTTCTATGCCTTATAAGAGCAGAAGCATGCATTTGCAACAGAGACCATCTAACCGGCAAACCCTAAAATACTATTTGGCCCTCTACAGTAAAGTTTGCCGATCCCTGGAGTAGTGTTTAAAAGCGTGAGTTTTGGAACCAGAGAAATCTCAGTCCCAGTTTTAATCCTTAAGAGCTGCCTGACCCTGAACAAATTTTAAGGATTAAAGCAAGTTCTGAAAACACTTCGCACACTGCTCGTACCTAGAAATCACATTACCCATCACTGTCTTTCCCTCACAAACTAAATGAGAAGCTGAGATAACTTCCTCAACCCCACCAGCCTTTAAACACCAAAACCAAAATCCTTTGTCATTTACAGAGCCATGAAACAAACTACCTCTCTTTCATTCTCATGAGGATGTTTTCTCCAAGTAACCCCTCTCTGTTTAAAGGCCTGGGGCCTGAATCTTCAAAATGCAACAGTAATGAAAAGTTGAGAGGATGCGGGGCATGTGTTTGGAGGGGACCCTGCGTGCTTCTGACGCTGGCTATCCCAGGTCTAAATCTTGCTTACAGAGCCCGTAAAGATGGTTTGAATGCTTCTCATTCTAGCGTCTAACGAATCCAGTGCTTAGCTGCCAGTTAAGGCCTTTGGCAAACGCCTGTAGGAGAAACATCTAAATGTAAACTGTGAATCACTGGAAATGGGAACTCTGTCAAAATAAGGGAATTAAGTTTTCATTAAAGGTGTGGTAGCTTAATTTTCTGTGCCAGCCCATAATGATCAGGGCTGGCGCTAAATGCTCAACTAGTGCAAACCCACCCAAACTTGGCAGAATAAATGACCCCAGCCAACCCAGCCACTTGGCTTTCTCCCTGGGTTAAATGCGCTTAAATTAGTAAAAATTGCGTTTGGACGGTGGGCCTTTCTTGTCTTCTGGATTGGAGCTGTGTTGTATCAACACCATAAAGACAAAAAGCGGAGAAGACTCTGCTCGTGGGCTGGTGTGCTTGACCTCTTCAGGTGAGAAAAGTTGCCACCAGAGTTGCAGGGTCTTTGGGACCACATTGGCCACGGCACAGAGTCAGTGGGAGTGGGCAGAACGTGACAGTGGCCCACCCTCAGACACACAGACCTTAAAAGTGAAGTGAGGTTCTCGTGGGCACGTGGCAATGCGTCAAAACACAACGTAGGGCTTCCCTGGTGGCGCAGTGGTTAAGAATCCGCCTGCCAATGCAGGGGACACGGGTTCGAGTCCTGGTCCGGGAAGATCCCACGTGCCACGGAGCAACTAAGCCCGTGCGCCACAACTACTGAGCCTGCGCTCTAGAGCCCGCGAGCCACAACTACTGAAGCCCGCGCGCCTAGAGCCCGTGCTCTGCAACAAGAGAAGCCACCGCAATGAGAAGCCTGCGCACCGCAACGAAGAGTAGCCCCTGCTCACCGCGGCTAGAGAGAGCCCGCGCACAGCAACAAAGACCCAATGCTGCCAAAAATAAATTAAAAATTTATTTTAAAAACCCCACAATGTATTTGCTACTTTCTGTGAGGGGCAGAGATGTTCCTAGTAATAGCAAGGGAAGCTGTATCTGGTTCAACTGATACTTTCTTAAATCATTCAATATGCCTGAAGCCTATTCTACGCGTATGATGTACACAGATGAATTTATTCACCCGAGATTCACCGAGAGCTTTTCTAAGTGCCCTGTGTAGAAGATGAGTTCTATGAGTTCTGCCCTCATAGAACTTAGGTTCAGGTACAAGAGATAGGCTTCAATACAAAGAGTTATAATATCGTTCAAATAATGGTAACTGCAGGATGAAGGCTGGGTACTAGGTAAGCAGAGAAAGGAGTTAAAGCAATTAAGTAATGCTTCACCAAATAGGGTTGTTGGATCTGGACCATGAAAGGTATAGCAATGGTGAAATGTAGTATTACTCCCATGTCCTCTGTCCTCCTTTATATTTTACAAGAAGAGAACTGAAGAGTTACTAAAAAATAGTAACAGCTACAGATACATATTCTTCTCTCCTTTTCTTAGCCCTGTTGGATTTCCTTAAAATCCAGATGAAACAAGTGGCCTTTTGGAAAAGAACTTTTCAGGAAAATGGCGTACCTATGTTTTCACGACACGCAAATTATTTCTTTGAAATTTCTGTCTGTCAGGCGTAAATGGGCAAGAGGAAACATGATGTAAATCCTCTGATACCAATCATCTTTACAGTTACACTGGGGTATTAGCAGACCTGGCAGCCCTTTTATGAAAAGAAAAAGGGATTGGGAAGTGACCACTGACCACACTTAGTTAGGAAAAAAAGGCATAATTGGGATTAATTTTTTCAACGTATGTTTTATTGTTTGCTTATTTATTTTTTGTCATAAAATCTTCATGGTTAAATTAATTGAGGTATCTATAGCAACTGATGGTCATTTTGTCTTTCACAACAGAGCTGGCCTAAATAATATTTCCTAACCATTATTAAGTCAGAATCAATGAGTTGTAAGAGGTTATGTTTTAGGTAATCTAATAAACATTTATTGAGCACCTGTAATGTGTAATGTAACAGGCGATGGATACAAGAGAAACAATTATGATCACGACAGACACAAACCATTACCTTCTTCATCTGATGCAAGAAACAGACATTTTATGGTCAGAGTGATGATTTTTAAAAAGTCAAAGCCAAAAAGATTTTCCACTAGGATGTGAAAGAGGAAGAAAATTACAATTGAATGGAAAGTGGGAATGTGGCTGAGAATGGAAAGAGCAGAAAGGATATCTAATTAATAGAGAATTGGCTTAAATTTTATTGGCAGGGAGAATTTTTCATGCTTTTACTATAGCTTCGGGCTTTGGCTTAACTAAAGGATTCACACCAAAGTACTTGCAGTTTAAGAGGAAAAAATATATAACAAAATGAGTTAATATGGGAAATATTAACTGTTATTAATATTAAATATGAATATGGTGAGAGGAGGCTAAAAAAAAAAACCCAACCCTTAATCATAAAAAATGGGAAAAGAAAAAGGATGATTGTTTTAAAACTATAAAAAGTTAAAAAATCCTTTCTATAAAGTTTTCCCTACCATAGAAATTTCAGCCTCAGATAATGGGAGCTTACTTTCCCCCCACTCAGTTCACGCCTCCCCCCAACATCTTCTGTTGCCTGAGTTCTGCACTGGACTCTCATTCTTTGGATACAGCAGAAAATGTTGCCTACTTCCACTTTTGGAGGTGTTAATGCATTTTCTTGGATAATATTTATAGAGAAAACTCAAGGAGAAAAATTTGTTAATCAAAATACGAAAGCTATTTCTAGCGTTAATTCTTAGTAGCCTTTCTAGTTGTAACCTGTGGCTATTTAAGGGGAAAAACTGTGCCCTTTTCCAGCTTCTACATTCACAGTGTGAGATACCAGGCCCTGCATACATGGGAGTAGATTTGAGAAGTCTCGCATAGGCTCTGATTCCTACAAAGGTCAGAGGTTTGCTGTAAAGTAGAATTTAGGAAGCATTTTTTAAAAGTGTAATAATGTTAAAATCATGCGAAAGGTGTAATATTTAGACTCCATAGAGGTCTTCCTTCAAGGTTTACCCACTTAAGATTTATGTCATTATGTGGCAAATAGGAAACGGAGTTGTCGCTTTTTTGGTTGGTTGTTTCTCCTTCAGTGTTATTGCCAGGCAAACTTTATGGCACTGGAGATAGTAATAATATCAACAAATAACAATACTTATTTTGTGTTTCTTTACTAATTATCCATTGAGAAAATCAAAACCTTTACCAAATTTTCTCAGAGAAACTTCCAAACCTTCAGCGAGAGGAATATCGGGTATTCTTATCTTCTACGGGTCATAAAAAGAATTGTATTTGCTGAATATGTGCAAGATGTGGCTCTAAGACCTTTACAGCAGCTCAGGCTCCAGGAACACCACACGGGGTAATTGTGCCTGATTATCTCTATAGACAGAAGCAGAAGCTAAGATGAGAAGCAGTTAAATAATGCGGTCCAAGTGCCCAGCTGGTTAGTACTGGAGCCCAAATCCCAGCCCAGGTAGTTTAATTCTTGTGCATTGAAGCATAAGAACACGCTGTAGAAATAGGTCAACACACACTTAACAGTGACATCATGACCTGGGGTCCTGTGCTTTTTCTTTCTTTTCCTTTTTCCTTAGTATCAGAGGAAAATAACACTCAGTGCAAAACCCCAGAAAACTTAAGAAAATCATAGGAGTACACGTCGGCACTACCTGAGTGACTAGTGATTGTACAACCTCTTAACATGTTAGACTGCTGGGTGTCATTTAGTTTTTTAATATATAAATGTATTAATGATATTGTCATCTTATTGTAGCCTTCCTTTTTATTTATCAACATATTCTCAACACAGTCTTATGACTATAAATGTTCTTCTAAATCAGAGATAGGCAATCTCTTGTCCACAGGCCAAATGTGGCCTGTCATCTTTTCTGTAAATAAGGTTTTATTGCAACGCAGCCATGCCTCTCTGTTTACATGTTGTCTATGGCTGCTTTCACGAACTACACTGGCAGAGTTCATAACTGCAACAGAGACTCTGTGACCCACAGACACCAAAATATTTACTATCTTGCCAACTCCTGATCTACTTCTTGATTTCCAATAGCTATTCTAATATGGTTATAACAAAATTCCACAGTAGTATTTAAGTAAATAGGGGTGTGGCATACTTTTAATGTTTTCATGGAATAACAAAACTTCCTGCTGTTTGGGAGAAGAAAAAAAATTGGGCCAATATCTCCTATAACTGAATAAAAATGCATTAAAACACTTATCACGGGTTTCCTAAGAAAAACAATGTATAGGGTGAGAATATGATCTATCAACTCATTTATAAGCCAGACAGGATAACAATAGTCATACCTGGACTGTCCATAGCAAACTGAGTTCTATGGTCACGTCCTACCGTTTAACAACCCAATCATCATTTTCTCATGTCAACTAAGTCTCCAACTACACTGTTTTCTGGCAACTGCCTTCCAATCTTCTCTTTTCTCACCACTAGCTTCTCCTTCTTTCTTTCTCTGAATATTCCTCTAGAAGAAAGTAACCTTCATCCCAGGTAACTGGGCACCCATCCTGCCCCTGCCCTTCCTTCAAATGCTCTCCCTGTGCTGCAAGCAGAGAAATCACATGTGTTTTTACAACTAATCCCTAAGATCTTCATGCCTTCTCTCTTGATTCTTGACAATGTTCTCTGCACAGTTTGTTCACTAGAGAGTACATGAGTTTTATGTGGTGCTAGAGCTATTAAAGTGAACATTCTGAGAAAGAAGGGGGGAAAAAAGTTAAAGAAACAAGGAGTTTCTTTCCCCAAAGTGCTCCATGGTGGCTCCAAAAGGGCCCCTGCTCGGAAATGCTGAATCTTGTGTATGAACCCTTCAGTGGCAAAGAAAAACAGGCCACCCTTATTAGAAATTTTCTACAGCTAGAGATGTAACATCATAGCTAAATTCAGTCGGAGACAGGTCGAGCAACAAAAGCCAGGAGCCCAAGCAGTCTAGTCGGCTCTGAAATTCGATTCAGGCACCAGACTATGAATAGATTGAACTAGTTCTCGCCAAATGAAAAGGTAGATTTTGGCACCGCCTGAATTTTTTTGCGGGGGAGGGGGTATTCTATATGTGGAGTCCCAGTACACGCTGAAGGGATATGAAAAGGAGCTTTTCATATTCTATAACTACTCAGTGTATGTTAAGGGAAAAAAAAATCAGTTAACCCAATAAATGCCAAAAAAAAAAAAATCCAGCCTCTTTTTACTACCTAGAGCATCCAAGTTCTTCTATTCACCTTATTATATAATGCAAGATTTTCCATTATTCAGAATGACACAGCACCAACCATGAATAGCCAAGTAGCTACCCATGTAAACTTACGACTAACTTGCTTACATCTGACCCAGTCCCTTTCTGGAGGAACTGTGATATGGCAAGAGGCTCAAATCCCACAGCAGGTAAACAGCACGTTGTCAGTAAGGATATGAAAATCAAATTTTAATTGTCCTGAGGTTTCTCAGATTCCCCTTCCTTTCCTGGTGAGGGGGGCAATGTGTGCCACTGACACAATGAACTTCAATTTCCTTCTATTTCCTTAGCATTGGCCCTCAGAGCACTATAATTCTAGACTTCGTGATGAGAAACAAAGATTAAAACAAATGAAAATAAATGATGGAGCACGGGGATCCCTTTCTACCACCACCTTGCAACCTGCTTCTCCTCAATCTCCAGTCTTGTACCACTTTGTTTTAATACAATTTTCCAAATTGTCCTCTGTTAAAACATACTGTTCTAACACCAAAAAGCTAACTATATTGAAAAGCTGCCCTCAGGCTATTCGATGCACACAAAAGAGAATTCAATAAAAACACATTTGATTAAAAAGACACCTGTTGCTAGAAATATCATAAGCGACTTTTGAGAACTCTCTTTTTAGCTACAACATGGTGCTTCCGGATAGACTGAAAGACTAATATTGAAACAAATCTGCTTCTGTTCCATATGTGTGTTGAGTGAATCCTGCACTGAAGTTGTGGCGTTTTCAGCAGAAGAATGTAAAGTTTAGTCTGTGCACAACGAGAAGGGAGGACTGTCAGACCCTGCATCTCTAAAGGTTATGTGGTGAGGTGTCGAGGGCCCAAGTTCAAGGCTCCACCACTTGATGGCTGCATGACCTTGATCAAAGGTCCTAATCTTTCCAAGACACAGGTTCTTCATCTCAACATTAAGGTAAGGATACTAATCTAATGAGATTTAAAAACATAGTAGATAATATAAGAAAATTTTCCATTCAAAATACATTCGATGAGTATCATCTATATGCAAATCACTGAGGGGGGAGTAATAAATGGGAAACCGTTTCTACTCAAAAAGAAATGACCCTTCCAGAGCAAGCACACAGCTAGAGACGTTTCTGAATTTAGTAGAGGCTAGTCAGGGGCAAGGAAACAGAATGGAAGAGGAAAAGTGAGTTTCTTGGGTGTCATGTGGGAAAAGTACAAATAAAAATAATAAATAGTACAAATAAAAAGGTGCTTTGCCTTTTAATTCAGCTTTTCTCTTAGGATAGGAACTTTCCTTACCTGATGGCATAGAGCTTTGACTAACATTCACTTTAAAATAAAACCAGGTTATATTGGTACATTCACATAAATTATAAAAATCTAGTTGTTTAATATGTTGTGATGGACTAATTGTATTCCTGAAGCCGGGGATTAAACCAATTTATATCAGTGTTTACTATGTCACTTGGGTAAGCAGTATTTATAGTATTCTATATGGACTAAAAGTGAATTACAGTATCATAGGGTTTTAGTGCTGGAAAAGTCCATGGATTGATCTTGCCCTGCTCTCTATTTTGGCAACAAAGAAATTGTAAACACGGAGATAAAGTGTTGTGCAAAGTAACAAACTCAAGTAACAGGGATAAACCCTATTTGCATACTTTTGTCTACTCATTCATTTAGCTCATGGCTAAACCCCAAATTCCTTCAAATTCCTATTTATATTATCAAATGTTTCAAAAAGATATTTACTCTATAGAAATGCAGCAATATTTTGAATCCTTCTGAAAGTTTTATTTTGATCTTTAAGTTTAGTTAGAATAAAAACCTCTCAAATCCTCCTTTTCTTTGGCAACTTTAGGTTTTCTGGGTTAAAAAAGTAATTAATTAATTTTTGAACAAGTTCGAAAGTCACTCTAAATCACCCATTCTTAAGGAAATATATGTAGACAAAATTATGGGTAGCATAGGCTACTAAAAGAGATGGCACGCAAAAAGAGGGAAGTAAGAGGAGAACATTAGTAGCTTTGCCTTTATACATCCTTGGTATGTTACTCTTGGTAGGATGCATACTTTTTGCTTATCTAAATTAAAATAAAGGCAAATAATATTTTCAAAGATACAAATTTGAATGGTAAGAAAATGGTGCAGACTTCAAATTGGAGAGTGGTAATAAATATGTCAGAATAAATGTCTCCTGGCTGATGGGATAAGAATGCCAGCAAAACCACATCAAATCTTGAACACACGCATACGATTCTCCCAAGATTTGTGTGGTGTCTTCAACTCATGAGTGAGCTGGTGAGAGGGGTGGGAAACGAGAATAGAGAAAGTCTAAGGGGCCAGGTGAACACCAAATGCCTTCCGGGAAAAAGAACATGAAATGGTGGAGCATCTCCGAGATGTAGGGTAGAGTGTGTGTGTGCGTGTGTGTGTGTGAGGGATGCTCCTATACATAATTCTGGATGGGTACTCTTTAAGATAAAGTAGGAGAAACAATTTGGTTTGAGATCCGCCAAACATGTCAGTGGACATTTGAATGGACTTGAGATTTAAAGCTTTCCTATAACGGAAACTAACATTTGGCCAAAGATTTCTTTACCTCCCATAATCACTTAGAAGGAACCAGAGGCTTGTACTTCACAAAGGGTGTATTAACCAGTATTAGATTAATAAAAACAGAAAAATATGTATCTCCTAGCTTCAAGTGAAATGGGAGAGGGGAGAATAGGGCATTTCAAATACCGTACAACCTACTAAATATAATTTTTACTTTATCATCTTAGGGAGACTGTTTTTCTCTTCATGCTTCACACTTTGAAAGAAGACCTACAGGAACTTTTTTCCCTAAGCCAAAGAGACACATTGATATTGACTGTATTGCATTAACTATTTAAACAAGCGGCCTACATCTTACCTTCTCCCTAAGATATGGACACGTTGGCATTCTTCAAACCATCGTAGTATGCTGTGACTGCGGAAATACTGGTTGTCGTCATTAAAATGAGTATTTCTTGTTCCCAAACACTCTGTAAGGATCTGACAGTGAGAGAACTATAGGAGTGAGGGATTACTCAGTTCCCATGAGTCAGTTAATAACGAGACCTGATTCCTATCTAAGATGTTGCCTATTGTTGATGACTTTTTTATGGTTTAAATATGTTTCACTTTCTTTTGCAATACGTGCATATGGACAAGGCGAAGTGATCTATGCTAACAGACTGGCCCATGTATACAGCTCAACGCATTCTGTAGAATAAAGGGAAATTTTTGTAAAAGATATCGCGGTAGGTATTTCACCCATATACATTTCTAAATACCACAAGTCTATAGACCACATGTGTACACATAGAAAAACAAACATGAAAACTCTAGAGGTATATTTTGATTACAGATGCCAGTTACTTGTGGTTGGATTTTGCTCTGATTCCGTTCAGGTATGTGATCTAGGAAGCAGTAAAAGGTAGATGTTTAAAAAGTAAAATACAATAAAGAAGAAAATGTAAAAGAACAGCCGGACATGTGCATACGTTCGGTCTGTTAGTGGTGACATACTGTGATGGAAGGGTCTAAGTATTTAGGTTATTTCGTTAGCAGAGAAAATACACATGTGCTTTTATTTGCTTTCATTTGTGACACCACGGAGATTTTAGCCCAGATATCATTGCCATGTAATGGGCACTAAAGCGTTGTTACCAGGGCAACAGCTAGGAAGGTGATGTTACAATGGCATTGGGAGGGTCTCATCTCCTACAATGAACAGGCATTGACTTTACAAGAACAAATAAAAATTGAAAAGAAAGTCAATCCAGGAATGGAAAATGTATATAGCTATGTCTTTCTCTGATCTATTAAGTTCCCGGGATTCTATAATAGATCAAAAAACCTAAGTACAAAGTAAAACTATTCATTGCCTCCTCTTATGTGGTTAATTTGACTGGAAAACCGGGTATAAAATAATTTGTTGGAACAAGCTATATGATACGTTTAATAATAATGTTAGATAATGCTGACATAGCTAAAGTATGGGTTCAATATGGCACATATCGTTAGGGAGCGAGCATGAATACATATGCGTGTGCATCTTCATACACATACGTGCAAACACAAATGTATTCATATACAGTAAGTTCCCTACATACCAATGAGTTCCGTTTTGAGAGTGCGTTCGTAAGTCCAATTTGTTCATAAGTCCAACAAAGTTACCCTGGGTACCCAGCGAACACAATCGGCTATCTAGTACTGTACTGTAATAGGTTTATAATACTTTTCACACAACTAATGCAAACACAAAAAATAAAGCATTTTTCATCTTACAGCACAGTACCTTGAAAAGTCCAGTACAACAGCTGGCATACAGGGGCTGCCATGGAGTGAACAGGCAAAAGAGTTACTGACTGGAGGAGGGAGAGGAGGTGGGAGAGGGTAGAGCTGAAGGATCGTCAGCAATAGGGCATGGAGGGCAAGTGCAATTTCACTCGCGCCTGACGTTGACGGCACAGGTTCTGGTTCCTTGTTGGATTCGATTCTGTCTACCCCCTTGAAAAAATGATCCAGTGACGTCTGTGTAGTAGCTCTTTTTTTTTCTCGTCGTAGATGACCCGGTAGCACTGGGTTGCATTTTGAATGGCTGCTGCAACCTTCGTGTACCATTCTACGCTTGGGTCCTGTGCCTCAAAAGCTAGCAGTGCCTCCTCAGATAAAGAAAATCCCCTTGCCATTTCCTGCGTTGTGAATCTCTTCGCTTTTTCCGTTACTTCTTCTTCCTCTTGTCTCTCTTCATCCTTTCTGTGGGGCTCCAATTCCTGGCACTTCTTAGCAGTACCAGCTACATCACTGCTGCTTTTACGCCTGCTTCCAGACATCCTGGGCTTGAAGTAAAGATGCTGTACTACTGTACTCTATACAGTCCTGTACAGGAAAGTACACAAAGGCGCAACCACTTGTAGAGGCTGCACGCACGTGACAATGTACGCCAGACACGTGAACTAACTTATGTGATCGGACATGCGAACGCTTGTTTGCATCTTTGAAAGTTCGCAACCTGAAGGTTTGCATGTAGGGGACTTACTCTAGTCATTTTTGTTTCCTATAACTTGGAAAAAGGAATTAAAAAAAAAAACAACAGAACTGAATGCTCATTCTGTGCTTTGCTACAGCCATTTTGCTCGTAGTAAACTTACGGCCAAGTTCTCCCAAGAAAAGTCTAATCAAAATGGAACAAAACAAAGTAAATCTAACTAAATCGACAATTTTAATTGATAAATAATGTAATACAGTTAAGATGAAAGAGTTATTTAAGAGGAAATTATGAATATACTACATTTTATTACGTCCATAAGTATATTTATAAGATGATAAAAGGTCTCGTTTGATGAAATCTAAATTCATTCCTTATTTTAAAAAATTATAGAAATATATGATATTTCCTTACCATGATAAAGAACATTTTCCTCAAAACTAAGAGATCAAAAGCAATGGAGGCACTTACACTAAAATCAGCACGGTAAATCTGGAGACAAATATCACCACTATTATTAAAATTTAGGGTGTATACACACACACACACACACACACACACACACACACACAGATTTTAAAATGGCCTATAACATATGAAAAGATGTTTAATCTCTTTCATAATTTGTGAAACACATATTTGAAAAAACACTGACATCATCTTTCCCTTAGATTTGTGAAAAGTGAAAAAATTCTGTTTAGTGAGGATGAGGGAAAATAGGCCCTCTCCTACATTGATTGTGGAGATGTAACCTCCCACAAACCTTCCAGAGGGAAATTCAGCAATACCTGTCAAAACTACCCATACACTTCCTTTTTAACCCAGGAATCTCACTTAGAGAAATTTGTCTTGAAGATACATCTTCGATAGTACGAAAATACAGAAAAATAAAATTATTCATGCATCATTATTTGTAATTGCAAAATACTGGAAACAAAGGAAATGACTATTTAAGAAAGCAGTTAAATGAATGATGGCACATTCACACAATGGAATACTATGCAACTGTAAAAAATGAGAAGGAAGATCACTATTATGTACTAAGATGGAGTGATTTCTGGGATATACTGTTACATGAAAAACATGAATAAATTTTTCTATGTATGTTCATAAAAGAAAGAAGGGGATATAAAAAGTACTTATGCATCTTCTCATTTGAGAAAAAGAAATCCACGAAGAATGAGCCAGGAACTAACGGTACTGATCATCTAAAGAGGATCGGTGAAAACAGGGTGGAACTTCTGGGGACTGGGAAGACAGCATTAGAGATAATGAAAAAATGATGCTTCTGAGTTTGCTTGTTTTGTGTGTACGTATACAACAAACCAACAAACTCTAACAGATTTTTAAGGAAAAACCCCGAATGGAATACAAATCGTGATAAATGAACCTAACTGCATTACTGATGAATAACATAACCAAACTGAATGGGTTGGGGGAGAAAAATTTAACTTAAGTAAATTGGTCAAAAGCATTTTACTGTACTTGTACTATAAGGCGAAAGCCAAAGCAAGTCTACACAAATATTGTACTCTAGTTAGAAAATAAATTGGCAATACTAAAGCCATCTTACGTGTATCCCGGGATTGAGAGAATGAGTAAATATACTGTGGAAAATGGGAGCCAGGTTTCACACTGCTGGAGAAAGGAGTTATAAATAAGGAAAGTGGGAAGGCTAGAATGAGCCTTGTGGGTAAGACTGGAATCAGAGGAGTATAAACTCATTGTTTAATAAATACAGAGAGATGGACAAACGTGCATGCACATACACGTATTTCCTAGCTCCATCCATTGAGAGGGCCTTGAAACAATTGTATCTCTAGCAGTGATCACATCAAGGGTCCCAGATCTTGGGTTTTAAATATCATTTTCAAATAAAATGAACCAAGATTCCTTGGAGAAGGTGCTGGGGCAGGGAAAATACAAGATGAGTCCGGAGTAACAAGAGTGTTGTGCCAGAAAGAAAAGGAGTGTTAAAAAACTGTTGGAAACATGTCAAAGGAAGAAGCCCCCAGTGATCAAATCTGGGACCATTTGAACAACAAAATAAAGAGTAAGAGTGACAGATTATAACCCATGAAATAACTGAGTCCCAGTTAATGTAAGTAATTGCATAAACAAATGAGGGAAAAGGAGAAGCTCTTGAAGCACATAGAATTTCAATTAGTAAGCACAGAAGGAGTGGTGGACATATAAAATCAGTGGTTGGCAAGAACACGCATTAACAATTGTCGCAAGCAAAAGTCACCAATGGATGCTAAAATTAGTAGGCAAAAAGTATGGTGAGAAATAGGATATTTGCATAGTCTCAAATTATTTATCCACAGTATACTTACTAGTTCTAAAAGGAAATACAGTAGTTACGGTGGAGAAAGATGATGGGCAGTCTTAACCACATGATCAAAGTGAACATCACCAGTAATAAGACACATAGACCTCATGTACGGCCTCATGTGCTGCAGTAAGGAGGACACAACATCACTTTCTGCGATATTCTGGCCCCAATATGTATAACTTCATTCTAATCATGAGGAAATATCACACAAACCTAAAGAGGAACATTCTACAATAGATCTAGCAACTATACTTCAAAAGTGTCAAGGTCATGAAAAGCAAAGACTGAGAAACTGTCCCCAACGAAAAAGACTGAGGAAACAAAACCATTAAATGCACTGTGCGATCTCGAACTGCATCCTGACCCTAAAAACGGACAATGGTGGGAAGATGACACATTTGAATAAGGCTTGCAGATCACTTGGTAGAACTGTACTTAATTTCCTGGTTTTGATCATTGTATCGTGGTTATTTAAGATAGTATTTGGGGAAGCTAAGTGAAGGACATACGGGATATTGGGGGAATTATTTTTACAACTTTTTGTAAATTTAATTATTTCAAAAATTTTAAAAGTTAAAATAGAAAACACATGAGATAACTGACATATTTTAAATGTGGAAATTTTAATCAATACAATGACCCCTAAAACAAAAATATGGTGATATTCTAGTCATCTGACTTTTTTGTGACTATCTACTGGGGGAGAATAGAATTGATTTAGTAATAGAGCTCAAAATAGATATGGTATAATTTAATAATTCAAAACTCAATAGGTTTCTAACATATTAGCAATAGTCAGAAAACGTAAAAATATATATTTGCATGAGCAAAATTCATGCTACCTTAAGAGTAAGCTTAAGAAAATTATTAAAACTATGTAAAATAATAAATAAAGCATCATTGAAAGACCAGAAAAAAGATGCTGAATTAGGAGACGGTACTATTTTCTTGGATGGAAAAACTCAAAATACAAAAGATGGAATCTTTTCAAATTAATTTGTAAATTAAGTAAAATTCCTATTCAAGTGATAACGATATTTTTAAGTTGCCAGAGTTAATATAAAATTATCTGAACATTTAGACCATTTGGGAGAGAAACATAATAATGTGGAAATTGTCCAAAAACTACAATAATTAAAAAAAAATCTAACTTCTCTAACTAAATATTCATATTCAATGGAAGTTCACAATTATTCAATAAACAATACTTGGTCAGTTGGTAGTAAAGTCTTTGTTAAGAAAATTAGACACTCATATTATACCACAGGATAAATTACTATTATAATAAATAATTTACTTAAAATAAATCATAAAAGGAGATAAAAGTATTCAACTACTTTTACGATTAATTTAAATTTACATACAATTTAAATTTAAACATATGTGTATGTTTTACATGGTTGAAACTCAAGTAATTTTCTCTGCATTCCTTTTTTTCATATATATTATATTGCAATCATTTTATAATGTCTTTATAATTTTCATAATTCATCATTGTAAGATTTCACCATACAAGTGGTACATTTAACCACATTGATTCAATATAGTTTAGTAAACATTCCCTTTAAGTTTGAATGCTGGCTTGTTTCCCATCTTTGCTCCTATAATTAGTTTGGGTAGGAACATCTTAATGTGGTATTTTATTACCTCTGTGAAATACTTTCTTGAGAATCAGTTTAAAATAGCAGAATTATTGAGTGTGAGTATATTTATAAGTTTTTGCTATTTCCTGTGATAACAGATAATGTCTTTCAAACTGTGCGTGTATGCATACACGCAATTTGTAACAAACTTATGTAAATGTAAGTATACATATATATGTGTACATATACAAAGTTTTATAAATACAAAACAGTATGTATTATATATGCGTTTGGATTTTGTTTTGCATCTTAATAAATGTGACCTTACAGTCTTATGAAGGTTAATTTTATTTGTATTTTTATATTATACCTCTGGATATTTATTGGTTACAAAGAAGAAAATTAGAGCAGTTTTGCTTTTTAGCAAGTGGAAGTGGGGTAAGACATCTGTGATCTCTAGCTCTTACCAAAGCCCAGAATATACTTTGCTTGAAAATCAGTCTATAAGATTACAGTTCTTTGCTCTTCACACTTTTTACTCTGGGTCAAATTGCTTCATTTTTTAAAATGAAATAACCTCCTTCTATTTTGTCCTAAAACAAGGAACAGGAACAAAAACAAATACCCTCAACTCTGGCTTCCATCTGTTATGGAGCAAGGAGCATACTCTGTCCTGCAATCAAATGCAATCCAGCGGTTGGAAACATTTTCCCACATGCTTCTGAAGTCCATAGGAGCATTACTTGATCCAGAAATTATCTCACTAACTTGGAGGCCAGTGGATTTCACACTGGGTAAGACTTTAGCACAGAGAATCCACGTGCTGTTTTTGATATTCATTAATCATCTAGCTAATTTGTTTTAACACAGGAGCGCTGACAGCAAACGAATGTTATTACAGCAACGGTGACTGCATAATCCAGACTATTATGGCATTAACATTTACGAAGCTGGCAGGTCCATGTTCAGATATGGTGAATGTTGTCTTTCAGTCTAATTGCAAATGTATCTATATTTAATTCACATCTGCTATAATCATTGGCTGGACTAGATGGGGCCAGTGGGATAAATGGATTACAACTTTGTTATTTTTCTTATTTTTATATTTTTCTTTGTTTTTTTTTCCTTATTTTTATTATTACACCTTGCAATCCTTTGGTCTATAAATATGGCTGAATAAACGTATGGATTTTATTTTAATATTCTGCAGTTTAAAAATTTATTGTGCAACATACCATGTGTTCAGAGTATGAATTTAGGTGTCTTGCAGCAAATGGGAGTGAAATTCACCCAATTTGGGAAAAACTTTGTCTCTACTCTATAAAAATGAGAGAAGTGAAAAAACTTATGGATTTTTTTCCCCCAAGTTTGCAAACATTCTTTATTTGAAAACTATATAAACTCATGTAAAGAACAGGTTACTACCTGGAGAGCTCAATTAAAGCTTTAACTTTTCAAAATATATTTCTGTTTGTTATTTTATATTATTTGCACTCCATCTCTGAAAGAGATCATTTTTATTTTGTTAACAATGACGCTTAAATAGATTAAACAACTTTAAGTCTTTTAGCTTGTTAGTAGCTGAACTGGACTCTTAATTAATGTCTGCTAATTACCAGATTTAGGGACCACCCATTAAACAACACGACATCATTGCTTTAGGTATTCCATGGCTTCTTGGTTTTAATAAAATTATAAGCTGAATCTGGTATCCAGAACTCAAAGATAAAAGACCTCTTCTTTCAAACATGTAACATGGACATCCCCTTCTTTCATCCTCTTGTCAGTGACATTTCAAAAAACTACTCCCAAGAAAGAAGATATTCCATTTTTTTTTTGAGTTGGAATTTTCTAAGAATCATTACAGAAAGCATCTAACAATGTATTTCTTCATTCACTTTATTCGCGGAAAAAAAATATAGTAAATGCCTTGAATAGATTGAGAGACATTACATACAAGGAAGAATTGAGATGTGTGAAAGGACTCTTGTTCACTGCACCAAACTACAACTTTCACCCACTAGGATAATAGAGGAAATAAATGGTTCTTTCCCTGAAATGTTTACATTGTTAACTAGAGTCTTTTAAACAGTAGCAGAGCTGTGGTTCTCTTGATTTGCTCACTCATTCTGTTATTAGAGAAATTCTTAACTTCTTCCATGGGGAACTATTTTTCTGTCTTCACTCTTTTCCTAGGGCCCGTTCCCAGTTCATCAGGATCCTGTCAGGATGTTGAAAGTGTGTCTAGGCTTCTTCCTTCCCATATGTGGTATAGTTGCTCAGGTATCTCTGGCACCAAAATGAGCTCGTAGGTTTCATGCATGACAAAAGGCAATTTGATATTTAGTCATTTTGTTTGTGGAGTGCTGGCCACTCAAATGCTGGCAGTATTTAAAATAAAACATGTGTCTATAAAGCTGAAAAAATAATATGCACCATGGACACAGAGGAGGATTTTTTCACAGTCAACAAAGTCTAGCTTTTATTTATCACGCAGAATGAAATATGCTGATGAAACAGTGAATTAAAAAAATAATTGCTCTTTTAGATTTGAGCTGTAACTTTAAATGATTATAAGTAAATAGCATACAGACAAATACATCTTATAATTTATTTCTAAAGAAACTTTTCATTAAATTAAGCCATTTATTTGAGAAGATATTACCACATGGGAACTCTGAGCTGTGTCTTTTAGGGCAAGGGGAAGGAATACCATAGTATTCAAAGGAATACTGGCAGTCTTTAACCAATAGGCTGTTTAAGATAGAACATTATTTCAGAACCCAAAGACAAACATTAGGTCCCTGTATCTAGCTTTTATACAAATATCTCCTTACTTCAATTCAGTGTTTTTCTCTGAAATACGAGTCCTTATGGTTTATTTATTCTGTACTGTTAGTGTTTATCAAATTGCAATGACTATAAGTGCAAACTACTACATAAAGGACTTTAAAGAGAGTTAATAATTTTCATGGAGATGATTCAAAAATAAAACCATAGCTCATAAAAACAATATTTGAACTTGCATCAGTTTAAGGTACTACCATCAGAATGAAAATGTCCTTGTGTTATAAACTTAAAAGGGTTATTTGGATATGATCGTTTCTTCTTTCTTTGATTAGTCATACCTAAGTTTTACTTTTCCTGTTATATGAGGTAGAGTATGCACCAGGTAATTTGATAATAATTATTAGATAGAGAAAATAATTATTTTAAAGTATATTTTGGAAGCTGCAATTAGCATCTTAACTTGGAATTTGAGTAGTATTATTATTTAATTTACTATGTAAACATGTAATTCAGTACATTTATATAATTTGTTTAAGCAAATTACTCTTAAGAAAATAAATAGAATACGTGCTTTTGTCTGGAACCAGACAAGGACATCCTCAGGGCAATTTCCCGTGTACTTACTTCCTTTCTTTCATCTCGGGCCCTACGAAGCAGGCTATCCTAAGGCTTGAAGCACTCATCCTTCAAAAGTAAGTATCAATCAAGGGCAAAAGGACAGGTCCCTATTTTGATATGTGAAGACAAGCTGATCTGAAAATCATTCTGCAGTGGTGACGCTTGGAGTGAGCAGCAAAACAAAAGTCAAGACAAGAGCGGAGTTTTGAATGCAAGACCTTGTTTTGGTTTGTTTATCCATTTAGGGAAATTGAATTCTTTCTATGTATTTGAAAGAGTGTTTTTCTGATGAATTTTTTTTCGTCTTCCAGAACTATTTTAATTTTAACTATAATCAGAATATCAGAACTGACATTTTAGCACTATTTTTAATCAAAAAGTATATATTAGAGTAAAGATCGCTTTTGGAAACTGTAGTTAATGTTTAACACGATAATGCTCAAATTTCACCTCTGTTGAACCACAACGAACTTCCGATTTGCTCCCTAAGCCTTAAAATAATACCATGTGGGAGAAAATCACTCACCAATTTAAAACACTAAATATGGAGAGGTCTCCTGAAAAACCGTCAGCCGGACTCTTGTTTTCAGTTGAGGCATAAGAAAGCAAAAGCAAAAAATAAGTGAAATGACCTATCTCAGTTCCAAATAATAGGTGGCTGGAACTCCCGCGGGCAATCAGAGCCCCTAAGTTTATAAACTAATGAGTCAGTCATCAAAGTACTTGCAATAATTTTGGTTTGACTTCTCAGGATGAACCCTAGTTCAGAATATACACCTAATCAAGGTCTTGAAAACCTAGCAAACTCATGGCTTGCTCTTCTGATTGTATTTCCTAAGCTAATTGGTTATTTAGGTATAAGGGTCTTTGTTGATAAGCTAAATTTATGTATTTATGTCTCCAAGAAAAAGGTAAAGCCAATACTTTTCTATCACATTTTAATGAATTTTAGTTTTACTTCTATCAATATAATAGCGTATATAATTTCAAAATAATTTTCCCCAACATTAGATGATTTTGCTACTATAGTAAATAGTAAAGAAGTGTAGATTTCTACATCTCCTAGATCTAAGTAAAATTAAAATAAATAACTAAGTAAAGCAGTGTGATAAAATATTTGATTCCAAATCTACCTTCTTCTTATTAGTCATACTTTATAATAGAAGCATATCTGTTAAAAATGATTCATTTTAGTTTTTACTTATAGTGTCAACTTTTACATCTCATAGAGCAGCATAAAAGGCATACTGAGGACGTTTATCATGTGGTATATGTTAATTTGTATATGTATAAATATTACAATATATTTCTTGGAACTACAATAATAAATGGAAGGCCCAAAGGAGAATTGTAAATGTTGGAAATTCTGCAGATTATTTATATTTGGCCATTTGACAGAGCAAGAGCCACCTTAGCCCACAGCCCGTATAAACATGCCAGTAAGTCCAACTCGAGCACTGGCGAACTGGTGAAGCTTAGGGACATAATTTCATTTGGAAATATGATAATTTGTCTCTTCTTGTATATGTAAAATGTTGGCTGGTTGTCTTGAGTTTATGATATACATAAGTCAGAGCCCATGCGTGCTCTGCTTAAAGATGATTTGCCCGTTTCTAGCGTCTCTTTTTCCATGACTTATGTACATGAGTAAATGTACATAAGTCATGTACATAAGTAAACGTACACAAACAAATGAGTAAAATAAAACTGACCTGAAATGATTCGCAAGGTCAATAGTTGACAGCATTTAGAGAACTAACACATTTAAAATCAAGGTAAAGTTTTGAACAGTGGTCATTACAGCATGATAACTACAACCAAACAAAAAAAGGAGAAATAAGAGAGCATTCTTGAAATTTGTTTCCAGCTGGTCTGAAGAAAGAGGGAAATAGAAAGAGAGAGAGACAGATTCAAAGAAATCTCCCATGAGGACATGGTCTCATGGCATTTCTAACCTGATTTCTAGGCCAGAGAAATTCTGATGGATATTCAAACTTTGAATGGCTATGCAAATCAAACTTATGAACCTTCGGAGAGCCATTCTTCATTAGGCTTGACTTCAGTGGGGAATCAGCAGTAAGAACAGATGGGATGCTAAGGCAAAAGGTCTCCATGCTAATCATTCAAGAAAGACCAAAACCAAGGACAGGATATCTGGTAGATTCATGATCGTATCAGTCCTCCAAATTAGAAGGCTTCTCTGTGGGTTATTGCAGATGCCAGCTGAATTTTAAAGATGTAGTCAGAATTTTTCCATACTTCTGCACACGAAGAAAATATAGTTCCCAGGTGAAGAGCAAAGCATGCCCTTCAATGATACGAGCCAAGGGTCAGTCTGGAAAATCCTTATTATGAATGTAATTTTTATACCATGGGGCCAGAAGTTAAGGAAATTAAAGTTCAGACTCACTTCGGAGAAGAACCAAAATGAGAACCAGAGGAAAGATACCCCAAAACACCACCTGTAAGGTTGTGGGAGAGAAAATGTTAAAACTTGTGTGCAAGCATAGACTCCCAGTTCTGTTGCCAAGTTTATGAGTCGTGAAGCAAAAGCCGAAGAAGCTTCCCTCCATGAGTAGTTTATGGGAAGCGTGAGAACAGACAAATCTCTTTTCATTTCCACCAAGTACTTTTTATAACAAGCATTTTAAGACATGCTAATTCATCAATAGAAAGTTCTATCATAAAAGTACAAATAAAATGTAATAAAAGAAATTAGAAAAGAGTAATTCCCCTTGTAGTATAAGTGAGTTAAAACCTAGTCTTTCATCTTCCAAAGTTGAATTGCTTGGACCCCAGAGGACCTAAAATCTTCACTTATTGATTGCAAAACTAGCTCAGCAAGTGCTCTCTTTCAACTGCATTCTCTTCTTCTGCATTTTACAAATGAGTCATTTGACAGAAGATACCTTATTCTGTATTCTACATGAAGGAAAGAAGAATAATTTCTTAGACTTTTCCTCCTAACTCACATAGCAATCAAAGTGAAAGAGAAAAAACAAACACAAGCAAAACCTATCAGTTTAGAAACAGTATTGGTGGTGTTTTATTTTCCACATTTTGTTCTTTCCTAGCTTTCTTCCTTCCTCCCTTTTATTTCTTCTTTTCCCTCTCTCTCTTTCCCTCTTTTTTCTTACTTTTTTCCTTTTCCTCTCCCCCCCCAACACTCTTTGTTTCTATTTCTTTTTTTTGAAAGAAAAGTTATTTTTTAAAATCACCACTAAAATAATATCTCAGACCTGAGCACTGGAGCCCTGCCTCTCTCTTTAGGCTCCTTGCCACAGAGAAAATGATTTATTTATTTATTAGGACAGAAAAAAAAAAAAAGAAATGGGAAGTGACATTTTTTTTCAAACATTGTCAACATGATGACTTGACCTTTGAGATAGGCCGAAGGAATAAAAAGCAAGAATTCTTTCTAAAGTTTTCCTTCTCAAATGCCTGACACCAAGTGTAGCTAATTGTCAGCAGCATTATGAAATTCTAAACCCATTCCATGAAACTTTACTTAGAAGCAGACTTTGGCCGAAAATGACTCAAGCAAACTTTCCTGCTCCCTCCTCCCCTTTCCCTCCCATGGTTTTGGTTGCTTTCCCTCCATCCATTGTACGACGTCCAAAATTTCACATGGAAACACCCCATGGCTTATTTTTCATTGCAGGTTAAAATCAACTTTAATTTTGTTATTTTTCCCCCCAAGATGTCGCCCATCTCATTAAAATGATTAGGCTTTTTCTTTTGAAGAGTTACCTGAGGTAAAATCTAATTGATACACTGGCCACCGAAAAATGATGCCAAAGGCAGGAGTGGTACCAGCCAGGCTGATACATGGCAAGCCACCATAGAAGGGGCTTGATTTCACGCCATGATTTAAGATACCACGTGCTCGGCTCTGGTGATAAAGCATCTGTGGTTGTTAAGCATTTGAAAATAGAACTGTATTTCCTCAACAGAGAGGAACTAACCAACATTAAATATCACATTTATGTGCGTAACAGCCATATATCGAATGACAAAATGTAACAAAGGATCCTGCTAGAGAGATGTTTAATGCCTAGTTTAGCTGAGGTCGAAGTTTTGTGCCGCCTTTTATTCATTATTGGAAGCTCCGGTATTGCCAACATGAGTTACAAAACCGTCCATTTAATGGTTTAAATGAAATTATGTTTTACAAACTGGGTTTTCAATGTGGTAATATGATGCATTCAACAGTACTTAAGGAGAAGACATAGGAAAAGATTTAAAGAGCAGCTTCACATATTTCTTTAGCGAAACAAAGCGACGCTTTACAATCAGTGGTATATTATTACTGAATCTGACCAGTGATAAAAAAAATTGTTTTTAATCAGACTAAATTTCTGTACTGCAAAAAAACTATTCAAACCTGGTGAGGGTGAAAAGAGCTTATAGAGACCAAATTAGATAGAAGATATTTCTTTCTACTTTTCTACCCTTAACAAAACTCCATATCAAATGGTAACAGAGGTAATCCTGGCAAATCTCTCTTTGCAGTGGCAACATCTAGGTATCTAGGCTCACGTTCTCAATGCTTCTGCAAACAGTAATTACCGTTATGTGGTAGCAGGAACATCGGGGATTTGAATCAGGACTTATTCCAAGGGTCATGGCATCAGGGTAATTTATATTCCTGTCTTTTCGGCATACAGTCCAACTGGGTTTGATTCTTTTTCTTTGGACTCAAACACCTGATGTCACTTTGACATTAAAGGACTTTCCATTGAGTAAGGATGGAAAAGGATGCAACTGATAGCCCACTGGTTCTATAAATTTAAGAGAAACATGCAATCATCTTTCCAGAAGCAACTTCCTGTAGTTACAGACTCGTCGTCATCCCAGTTAAAAGATATTTCTTATGCCAATACAGCCCATTAAGTTAATTATTTGGCTTGCAAAATTTAGAAGGCATACTGTCTTTCAGTGCTGCATGCTTCTCAATGTTAGAAATGTCTTCCTTTAGTCTTTTAGTCTTTCTGGGAGCATAAGAAAAGAAACGTATCTTTGGAGCCCAACAGATATATATTTAAATTCCAGTGCCTTCCCTTACTAATCATATCACATTGGGGAGTTGACTTAATACCTCCCGTCTGAACCTTGCTTAGTTTTCTCATCCATAAATCAAGATAATTTGATGAGAAGTATAAAAATGCTTGTAAATCACCAAGCAGAGTCCTTGGCATGTACTGGTCACAGTAAAAGAAGTAATGTTAATAACAAAAATGTCAATAGTCACTTTTAGCCTATTGGAGGTTCTGTCTTGGGAATCTAGGTAAACTGTTTTTATCACTGTAATGTTTGCTGTCAGAATAAATTACAAACTTTCTGTCTGGTTTTATTACTCACATACTGAACTAACTCGTTAAGTTTGCTAAAACTGACGTCTTAAGTGTACAGCTTCCTAAATTCCATTAGGTTGGTTGCAAACTGGATTAGGACTTTCAAACCCTCTGTTCTTCTACCTATTTCGTACCCCTAGGACTCGCAGAAGAGTGTTGAACGGGTAGTAAGAGAAAATGCGTCGCATGAAATTTGCCAAACAGACGTTGGTCATACCAGTGATACTTTGCCATGAGCTAAGACTGGCAATCTCCTTAGTTTTCACTGCACACTGGACTATAATAAGTATTTTCAGTTTCTTGGAAGTGTATATTCCGAGAAGCCTCCACCCATAGACAAAAAACTGGGGTAAGGGTTTGCTGGCCACTGCGGTGAACAATTTTTGCTTCGGCAGCTTAACATGTTCTTCTTTAAACAAGGTCTCTAATTTAATATCATGTTGACATGCTGCCATTGCTAATCTTCCAAAACAATTTTATCCCAAATGCCCATCCATTGATGAGGAGATAAGCCAAATGTGGTATTACAATGCAATACTCTCTGTTAATAAAAAAGGAATGGAGAACTGAGACACACAGCACAGGCCAGCCTCAAAATCATTATGCTAAGTGAAAGAAGCCAGACACAAAAGACTATATAGTGTATGACTCCATTGCTATGACATATCCAGAAAATGCAACTCTACAGAAACAGAGAGCAGACTAGTGGTTGCCAGGGACCGGTCTTGGGAAGGGGGAGTGACCGCAAAAGGGCACCAGGGATCTTATGCAAATGACACAAATGTTCTAAAATTGGATTGTAGTGATGCTTCCACCGCTTGGTAAATTAACTAAAAATCATCGAATTGTACACTTACAATGAGTGAATTTTATGGTATGTAAGTTATGCCTTAATAAAGCTCTTAAAACAACAACACACGTTTCACACTTGTACTTCTCCTCTGAGTTAACACTGATGGGAGAAAACAGCACCTTGTTTAGTACTATTGACCTCAACATCTTTGCTGTAGCACACCCAGCGAAACTTTAAAAGGGCATCATAAGGAAAGCACCAGTGGCTAGAGCCTTGTTTGTGACATGCAGTTTGTTGAATGGCTGCTGATGGAGTCTCCACGCATAACCACATAACTCTCAGCTTGCTATTTCTGGAACACGTGGTGAAAACGTGTAAAAGACAGGTTCACAAAGCTTCAAGCATCAATGTTGGGACTTGTGTGTAAATTATCTTTATTACTTCTTAGATTTAACTACCTGTCTAAAATGTTGACCCAACAAAAAACCATAAGGGGAGAGTCATGGAGAAGTATTTATTTATTTGTGTTTGCAGTGCCCTCTCTGTCAGATGTTTTACAGATTAAGAAGGGAGGGGAAAGATCTGCACGAGGGAAAACAAACCGAAGGCCAAGTTTTCTTTCTGTCATTACTCTACTCTCCCCACCCCCTCCCTCTTCCTTTTTTCCAGCCCCATATTGCGACTTTGACAAATGACAATGCAAGAAGAGAATTTATGTTGGGTCTTGGAGATTAGCACATTATCACAAGCAAAACAGGGCCCTCAGCCTCCGCCACCAGGGAGCAATTGAAAAAGTCTTTGAATGTGATGCATGGGTCAAGACCCATTTCTGAAGAAGTGAGGATACTGTTGTGCTGGGACAGGTCTGGATAAAAGCGCTTGGAGAGCCAGGTGAAGACACTCAGGGCTGGATGAGGCGCATTTAGCCAGAAAGCTCATTTTGGAAAGGAAAGAGGAACTGGGTAGCTCCCCGAAGACCTCCGTGTTGAATGATTTAAGGCTACCTGTAGGAAATGCCTTTTGCTTTATTGCTTTTTAGTCTCCCTTCATTTCAGGGAAACAATGAAAAAGAAAAAAAAGCACAACACAGACCTTCCCTTCCTTTGGTTCCCCAGGAAGTTTTAGTAGGAACTCTGTCCCATCACCATTCCTGTAAGACTGTCCCACAAAAACAAGATGGTTTGCAGGTGGGATCCCAGATTAAACCTCGGTGGGCAACAGAGGGTTTCAGTTTTTGAAAAATGTTCAATTATACGCACACTACTTTTAAAAGTCTGCAGGCTCAGCTTACAACATTGGCCTCAAACATCTGAGAACATTGGTCATAAAACCATTTCAGGAAAAAAAACCAAGCATGAGTTTTTGGACTGAAATATGCTCTGGGCCTACACACTATTAATCCATTCCTTAAATTCTCAATAAACTGGACAAAATAACTTTAAAAAATTATTCAAAAGAAAAGCTGTTTCTGAAGGTCCTAAGTAGCCAAACATGATTGACCATCTAGCTGGTAACTTGCTATTCACAGTGTATCATGGATGAAACCGAAGTGAGGATGACAAACACGTAAGGGCAAGTGATGAGTATTCATGATATGACTTCCTGAAGACTATGGATTGGTGCTGGGAAATTCACACCAATAGACGAAGGTTTCTCGGCCTAAGAACTGCTCACGTTTTGGGTCTGATCGTTCTTTGCCGCGGGGATGTCCGGTACACTTAAAAATGTTTGGTGGAATCCTTGGTTTCTATCTACCAGATGCTAGTAGCATCCCCGCCCCACCTCCATCCCCCAAACAGTTGTGTCAACCAAAAACATTCTCAGACAATGTCACATGCCCAGAGGCACTGGGGGCGGGGAGCAAAGTCAGGTCTGAGAACCACGGGTTTAGACAGAATCGTTATACACTTCAGTTCAGACACTGCTTTTGGGTGTGTCAGCCTCCCCGGTAAAAGCAAGATAAAGATACTGGCAGCATGTATGATGCCTTTCTGTGGAAACCCTTGGTTTAGAAGTGAAGCCTAAATATTTCTTTTGGCCAAAATTCATGTGGCTACTGGGTGCTGGGTGCTACAATTATTCTTAAAGGGACAGACATCCACCCATCATGGTTAGCTCGTCTGGACCCACACGTGTGGGTAGCTGTCCACACACTAGTAAGAGTAATTACAGATACTGAATGATCCACATGTGCCAAGTACTTAGCTGAGGGCTCTACCTGTATTATGGTTTTTAACCCCACAAAAGTCATTTGATGTTGGTAACTATGACCATACCTATTTTATGCATAAACCTTAAATAAACTTACCAAGGTTATTCAGTAATGGATGATTCTGGGATTACCCAGTTTAAAGAAAGCATTTATTAAGGAGGTTGAGGTTAAGGATCCATGAATGAACACGATTCATAAGGTGATCTCCAGGAACGATAGGCCACCTGTTGTTCCTTTCCTAACCTGGAGATGAAATATGCTCTCCGTGACTGCAGGGGAAATTCAAGTTACTCTCCTGTGTGGTCTAAGTCTACAGACATCAAAATGATTCTGTTACCTAAGAGATCCTGTATGTCTCCATATTTCTGCCACTGCCACATCTTCCCTACGCCTTTTCATTTTCTAGATACTTAGACTAAAGCAAGGATACTTTACCAGTGCAATTTTACCCTAAAAGGGACACTTGGCAATGTCTGGAGACATTTTTGGTAGTCACCTCTAGAGGAATGCCACTGGCATCTACCGGGCAGAGGCTAAGGGCGCTACTGAACATCTCACAACACACAGGAGAGCCTCACACAGCAAACAGTTATGCTGCACAAAATGTCAACAGTGCTGAGGTGGAATGAGAAATCTTGGACTAAACGCAATCAGCTTGAAATAGTAAACAGGAGTCCCCGCTGTAACTTCTTTGGGAAACAAAAGTTCTTATAAATTAGTTGGGATATATCATTAATATTGACTTTCTGGGGATGGCCAATTAATCGTCCCACATACCACTCCTTTTGGATTATAAACAGATTGAAAAATAGATTCAGAGATCGGATAGAACTCTAAACATCAGTTAAGGTTGGGCTGCAGAAATCAGCCTAGACTGGAAGCCAACGTAACTTGACTGCATCTTTCCCCGTGAATTAAATGCGCCTGTGCACCAGTGGAGCAGTTAGAGGAGAGTGAAATTATCCCCAGAGGGACCTGGGGTGGTTAGTTTTATGCAGCAGTTTGACTGCACCATGGGGTGCCCAGATTAAACGTTACTTCTGGCCTGTCTGTGACGGTGTTTCCAGAGGAGATCAGCATTTGGTGGTGGACTTGGTAAAGTGCGCGGCCCTCCCCAGTGTGAGTGAGAATCACTCAATCCATCGAGGGTCTGAGTAGAACAAAGAGCAGAGCACGGCGGTATTCATGCCCTACCTGCTTGTCCTCTTGGGTGGGACACTGGCTTTCCTTGGACTGGAACTTACATCCTTGGTTTTCCTCAGTTTCCAGCTTGTAGACAATGGATCAGAGGGTGTCTCAACCTCCAGAATCATGTGAGCCAAATACTCATGATAAATCTCTTTTTATATCTGTTGGTTCTGCTTCTCTGGAGAACCCTGAGTAATATAGGACCCTAGGATGCTTAATCACGGGGTAAAAGAGAATGAATTTGGCCTGCAGGCTGAGAGGAAGTGACTGTACAGGCATTGATTATTGTCATCAGCTCACCGGTCAATGCCGTCCCCACTCATCCCAAGAATGAGAAAAAGGGTATAAAAGTCCTGTTATTTGAGAGGGTGGAAGTTTTCATCGTATGGGTCATGAGCATAGGGAGAGGGGGGTCTCCTTCAGTCCAAAAGTCTTATTTGAAGGAACAGCCCCAAAGTCACTGTGTCACATGGGGAAGGCAAGGGGAAGTCAACTAATCCCAAAGTATTGATGATTGGAAGAGATTTAGTTAGATATTTCTTGTAGAAAGATGACACTAGTGACAGAACTATTCAAGATTGGTATGGGTAGACTTCCCTGGTGGCGCAGTGGTTAAGAATCCACCTGCCAATGCAGGGGACATGGGTTCAATCGCTGGTCCGGGAAGATCCCACGTGCCGCGGAGCAACTGAGCCCGTGCACCACAACTACTGAGCCTGTGCTCTAGAGCCCACGAGCCACAACTACTGAGGCCATGTGCCACAACGAGTGAAGCCGGCACACCTAGAGCCCATGCTCCTCAACAAGAGAAGCCACGGCAATGAGAAGCCTGCGCACTGCAACGAAGAGTAGCTCCCACTCGCCCAACTAGAGAAAGCCCGCGCGCAGCAACGAAGACCCAACGCAGCCATAAATAAATAAATAAATTTATTTATTTATTTTCAAAAAAGAGGTTTAAAAAATAAAAAAAGATAGGTATGGTTGAGGCTGAAGACAGATCTGTTAGAAGATGATTTTATGCTACAGGTGAGAAAAGATGGAGTCTGAACTAGTGCAGTGGAAGTGAAATGGAGAAGAGAAGGTAACTACAAGGGTGATTATAAATAGAGGATAATCTAGAAAGAAGAGTCTAGAGAAATTATCAGGTTTTTAGTTTCTATTCCTGGGGACCTAGAAGATGATGCTATTTATTCAACAAACATTTAAATAGCCCTTACTATGTGGCAGAGACTATGGCAAACAGTTTATAAACATTAATTCAGTTAATCATAATAGTGGTTCCTATGAAATAGGAATTATCATTATCCCCCTCTACACAGAAGGAAACTGAGGCACATGGGGATACCATCCCTTGCCCACTATAACACTGCCGGTCAATGGTGAATTCAGAATTCAAATACAGGCAGCGAGTCTCTAAAATGTATGACCTTATTTCTAATAACCCATGAGTATATTTCAACAAAAGCCCAGCTTTGTGGAAAATATAATACATTGTCTTGGACATCAGACTTTATCTTTAGTTTTCTGTGGAACATTTAGCATTTTTCTCAACAAATTCAAAATCTTCGTACATTTTAAGAAAATCCGAAGCAAGAGGTTCTGTAAATCTTGGAGTTAATTTTTTTTAATATTGCAGGAAAAGGTATTCTGTGAAATACTCATTTTGAATTAAAAAAAAAAGGAATAGACCACAGGGAAATATTTCTAACCCACTCATAATAGGTACAGTCCAGTATAACATAAAAATGTGATCTGTTTTTATAGTAAAGGTCTAACCTTTATCCACCTAATAGATTGGGCAGGTGAACAAAGTACGTAAATGCAGTTGTAAAATTTCTAGATCCCTTTCAGAGTCCTTGCTGGGAAGAAGTTGCTAAAATTGTCAATCTCTGCCGTTTTCTCACCCACCACCACCCCATCTCCATCTTCATCTATATATCTGTGTCTATGTCTGTGTCTACATCTACATCTGCATCATCTACATCTACAATCATCCCTTGATATCTGAGAGGACTGGTTCCAGGAGCCCCGTGGGCTCCCGATCTGCGGACGCTCAAGTCCCTTAACTAATATGGTGGAGTACAGTCGGCCCTCTGCATGCTTGGGTTTCGCATCTGTGGACACGGAGGGCTGACTGTATATGCATATCCCGGCCCCATGAACTATTGGACTTTGAGGCTTTTTCCAGCTGCAGAATCATCTATCTGTTCCCTAATCAGAGTATCTTTCTCCTGTATTAAGTTTTTATATTACAGAAATGGTCTTCTTTCCTTAGATTTAACTAATCTAAAAAAAGCAATCTAAGATAGGATATTATGAACTATTCTGTTACCTCCTCAGCTTTTGGTGACAATGCCTTAACTCAAAAGGACAGTGCAAAAGAGCAGAAATTTGGGAAATCTTTGCAGGACAGTGGGGGACATATTTGGGGTAGGAAGAAGTACCTTCAAGTCTATATTTTGCTCCAAAGGTAACTCTTACAAGAGATATATCACCAGAACCCTAATTCCCTAACTTCCCAGGACTAATAATTTAATTTCAGAAACATAGAAAAGAAAAGATAAAGGGACCCAAGGCAGCAGTTTTAAAATTTTACTTTGTTTATAGTTTATCAATCAGTAAAAGTACTGGTTGAGTCTGTGAATATGCAGGTTGGGTAAAGTTTTAATGACCTGATAAAAATGCATGTCATTTTCATAAACACAGAAGTGGTTGCCAAAGCAGAGCACGCTATTAGCAGCTGTTTATGTCTCACAACACAAATTAAAACCTTGTTATACAAGAGGAGACATAGGTCCCTTTCAAACTTGATATTTTAAATTTTATTATATATTCTCTTGAATGTAAGTATCTACATATTTGCATTTATCTTTTTTTAACATCTTTATTAGAGTATAATTGCTTTACAATGGTGTGTCAGTTTCTGCTTTATAACAAAGTGAATCAGTTATACATATACAGATGTCCCCATATCTCTTCCCTCTTGCGTCTCCCTCCCTCCCACCCTCCCTATCCCACCCCTCTAGGTGGTCACAAAGCACCGAGCCGATATCCCTGTGCTATGCGGCTACTTCCCACTAGCTATCTATTTTACGTTTGGTAGTGTATATATGTCCATGCCACTCTCTCACTTTGTCCAAGCTTACCCTTCCCCCTCCCTGTATCCTCAAGTCCATTCTCTAGTAGGTCTGCATCTTTATTCCTGTCTTGCCCCTAGGTTCTTCTGCCCATTCTCTTTTTTTTACTTTTATTTTTTAGATTCCATATATGTGTTAGCATATGGTATTTGTTTTTCTCTTTCTGACTTACTTCACTCTGTATGACAGTCTCTAGGTCCATCCACCTCACTACAAATAACTCAGTTTCATTCCTTTCTATGGCTGAGTAATATACCATTGAATATATGTGCCACATCTTCTTTATACATTCATCTGGTGATGGACACTTAGGTTGCTTCCGTATCCTGGCTATTGTAAATAGAGCTGCAATGAGCATTTTGGTACACGACTCTTTTGAATTATGTTTTTCTCAGGGTATATGTCCAGTAGTGGGATTGCTGGGTCGTATGGTAGTTCTATTTTTAGTTTTTTAAGGAACCTCCATACTGTTCTCCATAGTAGCTGTATCAATTTACATTCCCACCAACAGTGCAAGAGGCTTCCCTTTTCTCCAAACCCTCTCCAGCATTTATTGTTTCTAGATTTTTTGATGATGGCCATTCTGACCGGTATGAGGTGATATCTCATTGTAGTTTTGATTTGCATTTCTCTAATGATTAGTGATGTTGAGCATCCTTTCATGTGTTTGTTGGCCATGTGTATATCTACTTTGGAGAAATGTCTATTTAGGTCTTTTGCCCATTTTTGGATTGGGTTGTTTGTTTTTTTGATATTGAGCTGCATGAGTTGCTTGTTTGTTTTGGAGATTAATCCTTTGTCAGTTGCTTCATTTGCATATATTTTCTCCCATTCTGAGGGTTATCTTTTCATCTTGTTTGTGGTTTCCTTTGTTGTGCAAAAGCTTTTAAGTTTTATTAGGTACCATTTGTTTATTTTTGCTTTTATATCCATTTCTCTAGGAGGTGGGTCAAAAAGGACCTTGCTGTGATTTATGTCACAGAGTGGTCTGCCTATGTTTTCCTCTGAAGAGTTTGATGGTGTCTGGCCTTACATTTAGGCCTTTAATCCATTTTGAGTTTATTTTTGTGTATGGTGTTAGGGAGTGTTCTAATTTCATTCTTTTACATGTAGCTGTCCAGTTTTCCCAGCACCACTTATTGAAGAGGCTGTCTTTTCTCCACTGTATATTCTTGCCTCCTTTATCCAAGATAAGGTGACCATATGTGCGTGGGTTTATCTCTGGGCTTTCTATCCTGTTCCATTGATCTGTATTTCTGTTTTTGTGCCAGTACCATACTGTCTTGATTAATGTAGCTTTGTAGTATAGTCTGAAGTCAGGGAGCCTGATTCCTCCAGCTCCATTTTTCTTTCTCAAGATTGCTTTCGCTATTTGAGGTCTTTTGTGTCTCCATACAAATTGTGAAATTTTTTGTTCTAGTTCTGTGAAAAATGCCAGTGGTAGTTTGATAGGGATTGCATTGAATCTGTAGATTGCTTTGGGTAGTAGAGTCATTTTCACAATGTTGATTCTTCCAATCCAAGAACATGGTATATCTCTCCATCTATTTGTATCATCTTTAATTTCTTTCATCAGTGTCTGATAACTTTCTGCATACAAGTCTTTTGTCTCCTTAGGTAGGTTTATTCCTAGATATTTTATTCTTTTTGTTGCAATGGTAAGTGGGAGTGTTTTCTTAATTTCTCTTTCAGATTCTTCATCATTAGTGTATAGGAATACAAGAGTTTTCCGTGCAGAAATTTTGTATCATGGTATTTTACCAAATTCATTGATTAGCTCTAGTAGCTTTCTGGTAGCATTTTTAGGATTCTCTATGTATAGTATCATGTCATCTGCAAGCAGTGACAGCTTTACTTCTTTGCCAATTTGGATTCCTTGTATTTCTTTTTCTTCTCTGATCGCTGTGGCTGAAACTTCCAAAACTATGTTGAATAACAGTGGTGAGAGTGGGCAACCTTGTCTTGTTCCTGATCTTAGTGGAAATGGTTTCAGTTTTTCACCATTGAGGACGATGTTGGCTGTGGGCTTGTCATATATGGCATTTATTATGTTGAGGTAAGTTCCCTCTATGCCTATTTTCTGGAGGGTTTTTATCATAAATGGGTATTGAATTTTGTCGAAAGCTTTCTCTGCATCTATTGAGATGATCATATGGTTTTTCTCCTTCAATTTCTTAATACGGTGTATCACAATGATTGATTTGCATATATTGAAGAATTCTTGCATTCCTGGGATAAACCCCACTTCATCATAATGTATGATCTTTTTAATGTGCTGTTGGATTCTGTTTGCTAGTATTTTGTTGAGGATTTTTGCATCTATGTTCATCAGTGATATTGGTCTGTAGTTTTCTTTCTTTGTGACATCTTTGTCTGGTTTTGGCATCAGAGTGATGGTGGCCTCCTAGAATGAGTTTGGGAGTATTCCTCCCTCTGCCATATTTTGGAAGAGTTTGAGAAGGATCGGTGTTAGCTCTTCTCTAAATGTTTGATAGAATTCGCCTGTGAAGCCATCTGGTCCTGGGCTTTTGTTTGTTGGAAGATTTTTAATCACAGTTTCAATTTCAGTGCTTGTGATTGGTCTGTTCATATTTTCTATTTCTTCCTGGTTCAGTCTCGGAAGGTTGTGCATTTCTAAGAACGTGTCCATTTCTTCCAGGTTGTCCATTTTATTGGCACATAGTTGCTTGTATTGTAATCTCTCATGATCCTTTGTATTTCTGCAGTGTCCGCTGTTACTTCTCCTTTTTCATTTCTAATTCTATTGATTTGAGTCTTCTCCCTTTTTTTCTTGATTAGTCTGGTTAATGGTTTATCAAGAGGCAAAGAAGGACACTACATAATGATCAAGGGATCAATCCAAGAAGAATATATAACAATTGTAAATATTCATGCACCCAACATAGGAGCACCTCAATACACAGGGCAAATACTAACAGCCATAAAAGGGGAAATCGACAGTAACACAGTCATAGTAGGGGACTTTAACACCCCACTTTCACGAATGGGCAGATCATCTAAAATGAAAATAAATAAGGGAACACAAGCTTTAAATGACACATTAAACAAGATGGACTTAATTGATATTTATAGGACATTCTATGCCAAAACAACAGAATACACATTCTCCTCAAGTGCTCATGGAACATTCTCCAGGATAGATCATATCTTAGGTCACAAATCAAGCCTTGATAAATTTAAGAAAATTGAAATTGTATCAATTGAAATTGAAATTGTATCA
The DNA here is from genome assembly GCF_059928025.1 of Delphinapterus leucas. Lineage (NCBI taxonomy): Eukaryota > Metazoa > Chordata > Mammalia > Artiodactyla > Monodontidae > Delphinapterus > Delphinapterus leucas. Next base: position 66,723,684 of record NC_143147.1, on the reverse strand, counting down.
ATTGAACATTCTCCAGGATAGATCATATCTTGGGTCACAAATCAAGCCTTGATAAATTTAAGAAAATTGAAATTGTATCAAGTATGTTTTCCAACCACAACGCTATGAGACTAGGTATCAATTACAGGAAAAAATCTGTAAGAAATACAAACACATGCAGGCTAAACAACACACTACTTAATAACCAAGAGATTACTGAAGAAATCAAAGAAGAAATTAAAAAATACCTAGAAACAAATGACAATGAAAAAACAACAACCCACAACCTATGGGATGCAGCAAAAGCAGTTCTAAGAGGGAAGTTTATAGTTATACAAGCCTACCTTAAGAAACAAGAAACATCTCAAATAAACAACCTAACCTTACACCTGAAGCAACTAGAGAAAGAAGAACAAAAAAACCCCAAAGTTAGCAGAAGGAAAGAAATCATAAAGATCAGATCAGAAATAAATGAAAAAGAAATGAAGGAAACGATAGCAAAGATCAATAAAAAGCTGTTTCTTTGAGAAGATAAACAAAATTGCATTTATCTTTTAAACTTTCTGTCCTTGCTTTTGTTTTTCTCTATGTGTGACTTTGAAGAGGCACAATACAAAGATCTGTGAGTATAATGGTATATATTCAGGTAGATAGTTGACCATCTATGTTATCTTTGCTTTTACTAAAGCAAAATAGTAAAATAGTGAATTTTTATTTTGAAAACTTTCTCCTTTTTGGAAAATTTGAAAATTAGGAATATTTTACACTGATAGTTTTCCTGTGCGGAAGTTGCACTCTTTAAAGAGATCACTGAGTCATCTAACATGTCATAAGATTCAGATGAGAAGTAAATCAATGTTTTGAGAAAGTGCATGTGTGACTGTGAACTGTTACATTAAGGGGAAAATAATGTGGTTTGTCATCAATCTCTCCGTGTGGCAAACAACGGCTGACTTGTGGAAATTTTGTAGGCTTTTATTTACAGAGAAAACACAGACCCCGTGCTGCTTAGAGTCCTATCAGCCCACACTTTCAAAGGGATCACATCTGAAAAAGAGGCTGCTTAAATCATAACCTTTACGGATAATCTGATCCATAAGCAGACCAAAATTACTTTGTTCCTGTGAATAAGAACAAAACCTAAAGAATTTAATTATTTGTGAACTATTCATGAATATTTTGATCCTGGCTCAAGGCTAGAGTTGGAAAAGAGAGACAATCACTGACTGCTGCCAATCAGGGTTTCATGGAAGAAAAATATGGAATATTTCAGCCTCAGGACAACACCCCATATTTCCAGGTTTTGTTTGAAGAAAAGAGAGGTGTTGCTAGAGACAAGTGATCCTGGGGTAGAAATGGAAATAAAAGCAGACCCTCTGAGAAAGAAATGGGATATGAACTGTTGCTGGGAAGAAATTATTGCAGTGATGTGTGTTGTTTAGTTATAATGCGCAGATTATAACTTACATTTTGTGAGAAACATATGGCCACGTGCTAAACGTCCATATGCCATGGTTAATAAAATCGAATTCCATTGATACTTCTGGTACTACTGATCTTACTTAGTGGTTGGAAAGTTCATAAATGTACAAGTATGTGTGTACACAAACACACACCACCCTGACGCATCTGGTAGAGGCAAGTAGCTCACATACACTTAGCGCTTGACATGGATGGCTTTTGCCAAAGTTATGGAAAGAAGCATCACTAAGCTGTCTTGGGGCATGATCTGTTCCCTTGTTTCTGTGTCATACAGGCCTTAGATGAAAAAAGCACTCAGTGTAGTGGCAAGAGCAGAAAATTGAACACCATATAGATATTAGTTTTACTATTAGCTCTTCTGCCTTTTAGTAAGCCAATGGTTTACCATTGGCTGGGTAAGTAGTTTAATGTCTCTGAGCATCAATGTAAAGAAGATGATACAATCTAACTCTGAGGTTGTTGGAAGGATAAGAAAAATTGATATGAAAAATCTAGCATCATCTTAGGTACATATCACATGCTTGAAAAATAGTGCAGGATTTTTTTTTCCCTCTCTCAATATACATTAGTTGCCTTTGAGCAGAATAAACACATGCAGAATTCTAATACACAGAAGCTAGCCATGGTTCTGCATCCACATCCATGCTCCAGATCTTGTCTTTCTACCAACAGCCAGTAGGTAACAAAACCACAGACTAGGTTCCTAGGTAAGAAAGGTGCCAATGATTGAACATATATTCTTTTTACTCTTTCTTCTCAAGTTTAGGATGAACAAACAAAACATAATTTAAATTTGAGAACCACTTAATGAGGATACCTATTATATAAGATAGAGATGTGCTGCATTGGTGTTACTTAGTCAGAAGTACAAGATCAACCCACTGTTATAATTATTAGGGCATCTACACACTAAATACTTCCAAATAGGGACCATAGTTCTCAAGTTGTTGATTTCCATTAGAAGTTAAAATTATTTATTTTGTGCTGTTAAGTAGATAAGTCTTTTAGAGAGTTCTGTGCCATATATATTTACAGCTTTAATTTTATATATATATAAAACTATATATATAATTTATGATTTATATTGATAATATATAATAATTTACATATAATATATATGTATTTATATATTATATAATTATTTATAATTCATATATAAATGTGACATAATACATAAACAAATAAATAAATAATAAACACATAAATTTTGTGTCTCTCAGGGTTAGACACTACTGTATGTTACGTGCTGAAGTTACAGCACTGAATATATGAGAAAATGTCATTTCCTAAGGGGCTTATATTTCTAATGAAGGGAGAGAGGCGGCAAACTAATAAGCAAATAAATAAGTATGATCATTCCAGATAATGACGAGTGTTGAGAAAAATAAAATAGGGTGCTGGGATTTAGAGTGACTGAGGTGATGGGTGAGGGAGAGGCAAGGGACTGGGACTGAGAGGGACGAATACTTGACATCAGTTATTTGGGGATGGTCTTTCTGAGGAGGTGTGGTTAAGGCAGAGGATCAGCCAGGTGAGAATTTCAGGAAAGGGAGCTCCAGGCTGAAGAAAGAATGCAGGTCCCGAGTCTGAAATGAGTTTAGGTGTTTAAGAAACAAAAAGAAGGCCAGTGTGGGTAGAACATAGATAATAGAATAAGGGATAATTAAAAGGGATAACAGAATAAGATGGAATTGAAAAGGGGGTCAAGGTCCAGATCCTGGAGGTCCTTTTGAACCAAGGTAAGGGATTTGGGTTTTAGGCCAAGTGTGACAGAAAGCCACTGGAGAGAACTAAGTAGGGGCATGAAATGTTGGCGTCCAACAGTGGAAGAAGCCAGGCACATTTTCAGGTTGTTAGAGCGGTCCAGTGAGATAAAATGGAGATTGGAGTCAAGGAGGAAGCAATGGAGATGGAGTTGGGTTCCTGGATTTGGACATAGGGAGCAAGAGGCAGAGAACATGGACAAAGAAGATGTGGTGTGGGTACACAGTGGAATACTACTCAGCCATGAAAAGGAACGCAATAGTACCATTTGCAGAGATGTGGATGGACCCAGAGATTGTCATACAGAGTGAAGTAAGTCAGAAAGAGAAAAACAAATATCTTATAACACTGCTTATGTGTGGAATCTAGAAAAATGGTACTGGTGAACTTATTGGCAAAGCAGAAATAGAGTCACAGACGTAGAGAACAAACGTATGGATACCAAGTGGGGAAGAAGGGGGTGGGATGAATTGGGAGATTGGGATTGACATATATACACTACTATGTATAAAGCAGATAACTAACGAGGACCCACTTTATAGCACAGGGAACTCTACTCAGGGCTCTGTGGTGACCTAAATGGGAAAGAAATCCAAAATAGAGGGCATGTGTGTATACATATAACTGGTTCACTTTCCCGCACAGCAGAAACTAACACAACATTGTAGAGCAGCTATACTCCAGTAAAAGTGAATAAAAAAGAATTACTCACATGTATGAAGTTCATGCCATCCTGTTCGTGAGTGTGTCCCTGACGCTCGGCACAGCGCTGGCTCACAGCAGTCAGCATGCAATAAATGTTTGCTACAATTCCCAAAAGACAAGCCCTTTTCTAAGTGCTTTATATGGATTACTTCATTTGATTCTCACTTCCTCATGGGCTAGATTCTATCATTTTCCACATTTTATATAGAAGAAAAACTAAAGTTAAGTAGTTTGGTTAAGTACTTTCTGCAAGGATAACCAGGAAGTAGTGATGCTCGTAAAGCAAGGGTAGTTTGTCTGACTTTCAAAGCTCATGCTCTTGGGCTTCCCTGGTGGCGCAGCGGTTGAGAATCTGCCTGCTAATGCAGGGGACACGGGTTCGAGCCCTGGTCTGGGAGGATCCCTCATGCCGCGGAGCAACTAGGCCCGTGAGCCACAGCTACTGAGCCTGCGCGTCTGGAGCCTGTGCTCCGCAACAAGAGAGGCCCGTGCACCGCGATGAAGAGTGGCCCCCGCTTGCCGCAACTAGAGAAAGCCCTCGCACAGAAACGAAGACCCAACACAGCAAAAATAAATAAATTAATAAAAACTCCTACCCCCAACATCTTAAAAAAAAAAAAAAAAAAGCTCACCCTCTTATTTGCTACTTCTGGAAATAAAGAGTAAATGCAAGTCACTAGCATCTTCCCCAGAAATTATCTACATGGGGTCCCTGTTTAGTGGTATTCCCACTGCTTAAATATGTTTTGTCCTTGGTTCCTGGTTTAATAATCATAAGAGCTAGTATTTACTGGGTCATTCCCATGTGTCAGGCACTCTACTAGATATTTTACACTTACTAGATGAATTTAATTCTGACACAAAAGCTATGAGATAGATACAAGTACTGTGTCTGCTTTATTGAGAAAATTAAAGGCAGAGTGTTTATCCTAATGTATTTCATTCCAAAGCCAATGGTTTTTACTCAGAAGTTATGGGAATAACAAATAAACATATAAAAGTGATCAACACCAGGGAAATGCAAATTAAAACAGCATTAGGTATTACTGTACATCCAGCAGAACTGCTAAATTTAAAAGACTGACAAAATCAAGTGTGGCAAGAATATGCAGAACCTGAAAATTTCACGGGGTGCTGCTGGAATTGAAAATGGTGTCATTATTTTAGAAACTCTCTTATCAGTTTCTAAAAAATCAAATATACACCTACTGTGGCACAGTAAGTCCACTTTTAGGATTCTATCCAACAGAGATTCAGATATTTGTGGCAGCTCTTTTGATTCATGTAACACTTATTGAGTGCCTACTAGGTACCAGGTAGGATGTTGTATTAGTTAGGGTTCTTCAGAGAAACAGAAACAATAAGACACAGAGAAAGAGATTTATTATGAGGAATTAGTTCTTTTGATTACGAAGGCTGAGAACTCTAGACCCAGGAGAGCCCAGGGCATGGTTCCTACTTGAGTCCCAAGGCCTGAGAAACAGGTGAGCTGATGGTATAAGTTCCACTCCAAGTCCAAGTCAAGTCCAAAGGCAGATGAAGGTCAGTCCCCCAGTTTAAAGTCAGTCAGGCAGAGAGAGAGAATTCTTTCTTACGCCGCCTTTTATTCTGTTTAGACCTTAATGGATTGGATGAGGTCCACCCACAGGGGCAAGGGCAATCTGCTCCTTCAGTCTAACAATTCGAATGTTAACCTCATCTAGAAACACCGTTACAAACACACACCCAGAAATAATGTTTCACCAAATATCTGGGCATGTAAAATTAACCATCACACGTATTAAGCAACGTAACAACGATATTTCACTGTATACGCTATGAAGAACTCCCACTAGGAGGATTATGTATCACAATACATATACACAGACACAATACAATCGTGTCTGTCTGGTGATACGATTACTAGTGGACCTTCTCACTTTCAAACCGTTCAGTTTGAATAGCAAGTTACTTAGTCACCTAAATGCAAATCCATGTCTTTTTCCCGATAAGCTTGCTATCCAGTATGGTATAAAATCTGCTACTAAAATTGTACACTACCCTGACCCTCCCCCTGCTGAGTGATGGAATAAGGCTGAAGATTAAAACGCAATTAAGCAACTGTTTTGCACATTACTTAGGAATCAGGTATCTTATGTGATTGAGAAAGGTCATGTGTACATGTCTTCATAACGAAATGGTCTTTTCAAATGTCACGTCTGCTTCCCAGCTCTCAAGCATCAGGATATTTTCTCTCACTAACAAGGTTAGCAGTCTCACTGCATACAAAGTCCTATAACTTTTTTCCTTATGTTTTAATATTGTGTTTGATTGAAAAGAAACAGTTTTAGTATATATCATCTAATATGATTCTTGAAAGAATCTCCTAATGGAAACAGAGTAGACACCATCTAACCAGGCCTCTAAGCCATAAGATTCCCTGTTGTCTCATATCTAACCAGGACCATTAAGTCATATCTAATGAGGGCCTCCTAAATCATTCCTGCCTGTATACACTTCCTTCCTTCCCCACATCCACTTTGTTAGCTGATTCCTACCATCATCTTGGCTCTCCTCGATGACTTTCCTACATCCCTCACTGTTTTTCATGCTGCTAGAATTTTCTTCCTTCAAGTCAGCCTTTGTTAATTAATCTACAAAATAAAAATCTGATCATGTCTTTCCCATGCTTAACAGATTCAATAGGTCCAGTCCCCTTAGCATGGCATCAAAGGATCTTCACTATATAACTCATTGCCACCTTTATTACCATTCTTTCCCACACTCTGTGATAGCCATTCAGAACTAACTGAAGTGGTCCCCGAATATCCTGTCTAGGTTTGGGGCTTTAGAAATGCTTTTCACTCTCTATGAAAGTCCTTCCCCAAATCCTATCTGAGTAACTATTATTTGCATTTCCTGTTTCTGCTTAGGTATCATATTCTCCTTTAAGCTTTTCCTGACCCTCAAAGACTCCAGCATTCCATAACACTGCAAACATTATGCCATAGCACTTACTAAACCATATTATCATTGCCTTGATAATGTTCTGACTCACCTTTATTCTTCCACAGTTTTCTATCTTAGAAAACAGACAATTTGATGGCAAGAGGTTATGGTCACTTTATTCGTTATCACATTCCCAGGGACATTTTGCATTGCCTGATATACAGTCGGGACTCTGAACATTTCCTAAATAATTGAATCAATGAATTACTCTCTATTTTATAGACGTAATAAAGAGTAAATCAGCTACCCAACAAAAAAACAATCATTACATAAGTACATAAATAAATACCTAAAGTGATATAAACATAATGAAAGAGATTATAAGAATAGATGGGCTTTGAGGGGTGGATTGAAGGTGTGGCTCTTTAGAAAAATTGGCCATAAAGGTCTTTTCTAAAAAGGTTTGAGCTCAAGTCTAAGTCATAAGATTCAAAGCCAAACACTAATAAAGTAAGAATTCGTTTTTCATATTTGCTCTGGCAGGAAGAATAAATTCCCTGAGGCAATGGGACAGTAGGCAAATAAGTCTGAATGAGGAAAATGTTTGGAAGAATTTCAGGTAATGGAGAGATTCCACCTATAGAATCACCCTCATAGGAGGATGTGAGTGCATGGGGCATACCATGAAATGGAAAGAGCAAAAAAGTTCAAAGATGCTAACAGGAAAAGAAGATGAACGCTAAGATACAGAACTACTGAAGATTAAATTCTACCAACATTGAACTTTTATTTATAACAGAAAAGAATCAAGCAACATTTACTTTGTGAAGAAAACGGGGCTCACTTAATCATTGTTTGGGTGTGTCTCCTCTAAGAAGAGACCAAAACTGCCAATGATATATATTCACACATTTTCTCTCTATAAATCAGAGTGAAAACTAATTAAACTCTGAAAACACTTTTCTAATTTCTACACATTTCTTCTTTCCAAAGTGAGCGTATCCGTTTCATAAAGATTCTGAGAGCGTATTCCAACAAATTTGGTCTTTTCACTGAAGTAAATGATTACATTTATTGTTTTTTTAAACATTAAGAAGGTTATGAGCTCACTTATTGTTGATAAACTTTAATGGCATCTAAATAAGAGGGTCAGTTTTTTTTTTTTCTTTTCTCATTTGTCTGTTGTTTTTTTGCTCCCGCTGGACCAGTAGCAGCCTCCAAATGACATGATGCTAAAGCAGACCTTTTTTTTCTTTTTTTCCAATTTGAAAGAAAAAAAGCAACCTTCACCTCAGCACCAAATGAGGCAGTTCATGCTGGTTTTGGAAAAGGAATTAGCTCCAGAGAAAAAAATAACAAACCCAGTCCCGAGGTCTTTCCTATATATTGAAAAGGCCAGTTTGGAAAGGAAATGCAGAAAGAGAAACAGAAGGTGCCCGGGTTTCTTTATCATACCTGGAGAAGGATATGCTAAACTCGCCACGGCTCTGCCCTGGCGCCAAGCCTTCACTAATTTTTCTCTTTTAAAATGGCACCCACTGCTCTATAAAATGATCTATTGGGACTTCAAAGCCGCGGCAATTGCATGTGGTACAGGATGCACGCAATTAATTATGTGATGCCTAAATGACAGGGTGTAGGAAAAATAGGGGAGAAGAAAAAGTTGTTTAAAAAAGCAAAAAAAAAAAAAAAAATCCAAAGTAAACTGAAAGACCTAGTTGTCTGCCTGCCAAGAACCAGTAGCCGATAAGGCCTCCAGTTGCTGTGGAAACTCGGGCCTCCAGGAGCCAGAACCCAATTTCAGAAACCACAAAATCAACATAAACGTGTGCAAAAATAAAAAGGTTTGTTTGGCAAGTAATAAGGAGAAGGCTACCAATGTACAAAACACATGAACCAAGGTGACCTCAGCCGATTGAAGCCGTAATGACGGTGATGTCCACGGCAGGTGTGGCACCTCTGAAATGAGCGGTAACAAGACACAGTCCACGCTGCTTTCTGCTATCAGGTAATTGCTACCTTTTTGAAATATTAACCACCCGCCACCTCTTCCCATGCCTCACCTCAAAAAACATAACACCACCCTTCATGAAAGCAATGTTAAAGACCTTGATTTTATCCCAAGAGGCCAGAAAAAAGGCAGCTAGACTTTTCACTTGTTCCTTAGATCATGAATTACATTCTCTGTCATTCAGGAAAAGGAAAAATAGATTATATATACAGACTTCTATATCCCTTATGCAATATTTGCAAGGAACAATTACATTTGAAAGTAAGAAGCAGGCTTCACATGTCAACTCTGAATAATTACAGACTTCAATGTTACTCTGAAGTTTTTATTTAATTTATTGAAATTTGGAATATAGGAGTAACATCTGAAATAAAAGCCCTTTAACGGGTGGACAACTTTTAATGCATCTTTATCGTCCCAGAAATTTACAGATGTAGTATTATTTTCTGTCTTTCTCTCATTTCCTTTACTATATGCTCTCCTAGACACCTAACCAATAGGTTGGTTAATCGTTTGCTTAGGTAACACCAACTCTGTATTCTGCCTAGCACTAAACCCAGAGGACTTTCCATATAAATTTCAGAGAATCCACAAACTTGGGATCGTATAGAAAATGCACCAGCATACTTGGTTCTGAGAAAGTGACCTCAAATTCCTTTCCAGAAAGGAAAATCTTAAAAAAAAATGAATTCCAGACAGATAAACGTATAAAGAAGAAATCAAACTCAAACCATAGAAATGTCAAGTATGTATCAATTCACTATAGAAGCATCCCCATCTTTGTTTCCATCTTGAGCCTAAGCTTTTACTCCTTAAATTGAGAATTAAATTGAGAATATATAATTCCATTTACAATAACCCACATTGTCTTTGTTTGTATAGAAAGCTCTACCTCTGTGGCAGAGATTCTGCTAACATGTATCACATCACTTCCTTCATTTCACGTGCACCCAGCTAAGCCGTATCTCCTTGTGACTGAGTTCTGGCCAGGGCAATGTAGGCAGAACCGATGAACACTACTTTCAAGGCTGGCCCTACTAAACCTCTCTTATCATCCTCCACAGTCTCTCTAGATGCCCATTTGCCAATTAGATACAGAAGACCCCGCGGAAGCCCTCGAATCTCAGAAGACAACATATCTCCTAACGGAGGGAGTGTGGCTTCCTGGCTTACCACCTGGAGAAGAGCTATCCAGGAGGGCCACCTGACCAGGAACATCGTGCTGGACTTGGCAGGAATGACAAATACGCTTTTAATATGTTGAGCCACTCAGGTCTGCAGCAGCGGTTAGCACACTGCATATGTCCTAGCTAATGCAACACCCTTCAAGGAGCAACCTAAGCATCACCAACATCTGTGAAGCAGGCTTTGAGATCTTAAGGGATCGTCCATGCACATCTTTTCCTGCTGCATCCAGCTCTATCAGAGCCCTAATCGCATATGATTGTCATATAACTGTTCCTCTAGTAAGCATACCAGGACTATGCTTGTTTTATCAACATTTTCCAGGTACAGCACACTAAAAATGCATGTTGACATTTGGAGTCTAGGAAATGTATCTACCTAGTAAGGATGAGGATAAAAACGCCAGAAATGTCCAGAAAAGATACGTTCTTGTCCGCCTCTGTCAAAAGCAATTTTGGTAGCTCTTTAAAAAGATCAGTGGGAAGCCTGGACAACTGAGGGAAAACGCGAAATCCTCAGCCTATATTTTGAAGAACAAAGGAATGAGAAATACCTTCCCTCTGGGTAAGAGGCAGAAGGAAGGCTCAGGGTCTTAAGCTCTTCAGCACTGTGCTGCATTTTGACCTTCAAGTATCTGTTATTGAGCAAGAGAATTATAGGTGATTTTTATTTAATTTCTTTTGTATGATTTTCTATAATTCCAAATTTTATCTACTAAATATACACTGTCATTTTATTGTTAGAATAGATGAATACTTGTTATTTGTTAAAATAATGCAGACAATCTGCATTCAGGGTAAGTTTAAGACAGCCTACAATATTAAAATATTAAAATATCAAAAAAAGGAGAGATCTTGAAAAATCAACAAAATAAAGTCCTATGATAATAATAATCTTACAATGTGTGGGGTGTCCTTTTAAGTATTGTGCCTATATTAACTTTAACATAACTTTAATATTTAGTAACATTCTCATAACTTCCAACAAAGTAGGTAATCGTATTACTTCGTTTTTACAAACAAAGAAACTGAAGCACACAGGCGTTGAATAACTTGCCTAAGGGCACTCAGCTAGTAAGTGGAGGGGCTGAGATCTCAACCCAGGCAGTGCACTTTTTTTTTTTAACTTTTATTTTATATTGGAGTCGAGTTGATTTACAATGTTGTGTTAGTTTCAGGTGTACAGCTGAGTGATTCAGTTATACGTATGCATGTATCTATTCTTTTTCAAATTCTTCTCCCATTTAGATTATTACAGAGTACTGGACAGAGTTCCCTGTGCTATACAGGTCCTTGTTGGTTATCCATTTTAAATGTAGCAGTGTACAGGCAGTGTACTTTAAGGCACTATACCTTCGGATGTTTGCAAGAAACAAAAACAGAGTTTGCCCTTGGGTTACTCTCTTTCAAGGCAAACAGGGAATGATAGGTTATACAGATTTATCTTTCTGTTATAAACACACACACACACACACACACACACACACAATTTGTCTGGATATACTGATGTTCTCCTAGGCCAAAATTTTAAGGGGAATTGACTGTTAAAGTTATTGAGTGTGAAAGTGGGCAAGATTTTCAACTGTATTATTATAGAATATACAGAAATGAAATCCAATCTAGAAAACAAAAAAAAGCAATGAATCCGTACTTGAGTTCACGAGGCATGGCTTTTCAAAGTTTTCATCTTTTTGTGGGCAACGGTGGATAAAAATATCTTCACTAAGAAGATGGGTCATTGTTGGAGATAACCTAGCTGTTTTCCCATTCTCCTCTTAATGATCAAAAACTACTGCAAAGTTCAGAGTGGAGCAGAGTTAAACAAAATCTCTTTGGCAAGATTACGTCTTCCAAAGGGACTTGATTAATCTAATAATGTTGCACATTAAATCAATTTGCGCCAAGAAAATGAAACCCACACAGGGTGATATATAGCCTATGGGAGCTCCCCAAACGAACCCCAAGCCCCAGCCAATGTTTTAGTCTCTTACTACTTCTTTTATTTTACACAGAAAATTAAATTTTAGCAGTTGAGTTCTATTTTCGTTTAGAACGTCCATTAAAAGTCTGGCTGTAATATTTATGAATACCAAAACAAGACCACCAGGGCACGTATTTGCTAAAAAGCATGTCTCAGTTACAGATCTACCAAACAGTTCCTCAGACATTAACAATGATGACGATGATTTTAAAAACAAATATATATTGATATATATATATACAAATTATGATCTAAAACAAACTGTATTTAACAAAGAAGTCCAAGTTGGAAGAACAGATAAAAGGAAAAGAGAATAAAACTTTTTAAATGTTACAACAAAATTCCTTTTTGTGATTCAGAAGAACTTTCCTTCTGTCACTTCGATCCTGGGGTTAGAAGATGGAGGATCAGGCTCGGCGAAACGCTTGTCAGATTTCATTATTAAACCTTCAGGGGGCTTCGCTGGTGGCGCAGTGGTTGGGAGTCCGCCTGCCGGTGCAGGGGACGCGGGTTCGTGCCCCGGTCCGGGAGGATCCCACATGCCGCGGAGCGGCTGGGCCCGTGAGCCATGGCCGCTGAGCCTGCGCGTCCGGAGCCTGTGCTCCGCAACGGGAGAGGCCACAACAGTGAGAGGCCCGCGTACCGCAAACAAACAAACAAACAAAAAGTTAACCACTGTTTTAGGTTCAGCTTCAGCTGTGAGGTGATCCTTATCTTTTTCCCTGGACAAACTTTATAAAAATATAATATTTTCTGAGTAATAACTTTCCAGACTATAACATCTGCATCATTAAAGTGTTACACTGCTCTCCCCAACCCAATGCAATGGAAAAGGAGAAATAAAAGAGGAAGATGAAATAGGAGAAACAAAGAGCCTTTCTTCACACTTTCCCAAGTCTTAAAACTTCGTCCATCCTCTCCTGACACTCTCTCAGTAGCAAACCTATTCTCGTCCCTTCTCTCCACCATCTCTGCTAACTCCCAGGGAGCGGGGCTTCATTTATTCACTCCAGACTGGACTCTCCCAGAAGTTTCATTTCTTTTCCATGTTTCTGGGCACAGAAAGGAGGTTATGCAAAGGCTGGTCTTGGGATTATACAAATTTTGATGGTTCCTGCCAACAAACTGCCTTTTCCCTAAACATATCCCCCTCTTTTTTTGTATATAAAGAAAGAAAGCTTCTCATTTAAACTACAGGCCTAGGGAGAAAAATGAGGAGAGAGGGCAGGGATATGGAATAAGTTGATGAAAAAAATGCATCAAAGGTTTTAAATGCATTAAAGGTTTTGCTCTTCTTTTGAACTTAATCTAGTAGCATTTTCAGTGTCACTGGATTGGCTTAATTGGAGCCAATTAATTGGATTTAGGTGCAACATCACGCTGTCATTCACAGACTGTCTGTGTGTGTGTGCGCGTGCTTGTGTGACCATAAGCATGATGACTTTTATACTGCAGAGAACTGCTGATATAAAAATCATTCTGCAATGAAAAGAGGGCATGGTTTTTTTCTAGTCAACTTTCAAAGGAACTCCTCTGTCATCTGGACCCAGAGCTAAGGTGGCCAACCTAGAGTTCTGCAGGGCAGATCTGCTGGGGTCCACTTCTCCCTCTGCCTCCAGAATGGCAAAATGCCCAATACTCTCCTGGTAACCGTATGCGCTCTGCAGCTCGCAGTTTTCTCTATCATTGACCGCTGCAGGCCTTTGAAGTGACTTCTTCTGGCTTTGCTCACTTCCCTGCCATTCTCCAGAATGCCTCTGCATGGTATTTGGACTGTAAGGAAGGTCCGACCGGAAAATCAAAATCTTGGGACCAAAGCCTCAAATCTGAACACTGCAGAGAGCCAGAGTTTGAAAAGTCTTTTTTCTCCAATACCTTCTTTGCCACCAATGTACATCATTTCTTAAAACAGAAGTACAACTTCTGAGGATTACAATGTAATTTGGCCTTCAAGTGTTGCCTTTTCCTTTGGTGGGGTAAGAGCCAAGATGTACACAGTCAGATCCTGTTAACTGAATTCCGAACTTTTAGGCTATTGGTGGGTCCTCAATAACATAAGTTAACTGAACTGAAGAGCGCAGCCCATCCGAGTGGATGTGGTAGGTTTTACCACCGCAACTTTTAGAACAGACTAATTTTTAAATTCAGGGATGTGAAAATTTTAAACCAAGACGATCCATATGAGTTTTTAAAAGGGATAGAGGATGCAGATTTACCTTGGAGGAGAGGTCGGGGGCATCAGGCAAGAGGTCAGAGCCTCAGATGATGATTTCAGGGGTTTCAGGGGTTTCAGGTCTGAGCCTCAGGCCAGAAGAGGAGTGTATGAAACATCGGACACCAGGTTAAAAGTCTAGTTAAGAAGGAGGGCCGCTTATTATGGAGAAGAGGTGGAGAGTTGAAGCATGATGCTTGCTTGGGCTGCTAAGGCTCTAGTCCTATCAGACTATCAGATTGATGCCTTCCCTCTAACCGCTTCCAACCAGGCTCTCTTTTACTGGTTCTGAATAAAGCTGAGCTACACTGATGACTGTTATTGCTGCAGTAGGGAAGAGGGAAGGGAGACAGAGTCAGGAAGATGTAATGTGTAAGATCTCAAAAGTGCAGATCTGTGTGAAGCGTGGAGACCTGAATAGCTGAGTAAAGGAGCAGAGTTGGCAGGGTAGAAAAGAGTGTTTAGAAGAACAATAGTCATTAGATTTTGTTGTGATTAATACATATGCTTTTAAATATCCTATCCTTAAAATCATGGAAACTAGTAAGACAGCCTCCTTCACCTTTAATAAAAAGGGCATGGTAATTTCTTCAGATACTCCCAATTACATGTGCATTTCATACAGATGATTTATTTGAAGGTCTTAATATGACTGAGTAGTTAGGAAACTATGTTCTATCTTTTTTTTTTTTTGGCGGTACGCGGGCCTCTCACTGCTGTGGCCTCTCCCGTGGCAGAGCACAGGCTCCGGATGCGCAGGCTCAGCGGCTGTGGCTCACGGGCCCAGCCGCTCCGCGGCATGTGGGCTCTTCCCGGACCGGGACACGAACCCGCGTCCCCTGCATCGGCAGGCGGACTCTCAACCACTGCGCCACCAGGGAAGCCCTGTGTTCTATCTCTTGTGCTTGATCTATGTGTTATCTTTGGTGATGCAGAGGAAGTGATGGATATCAATTTAGTCAGTTTCAAAAATGGTCCAGTTTGGTACACATATTATTCAAGGCCATCCATTAAAAACAGTAAACCTTATAGGTATACGTAAAATATTTAGGCAAGTAGCTTATTTATTCTTAATATCATTATTATATCATGTGGCTAATACTCAATAACACATGAACTATTTTTTAAAATGAATTGACTGCATTCATTTTTGCAGGCATTCTTATTTTACGTGAACCCAGAAGGTCGCATTATGGAGAATATGAAATGTCTGCGACGACTCTACCTTATGGAGGAATGTGTCTGTTACTATCCTGGATCCAGAATCCTTTAGTCTCTAGATCCCTCTACTGACAAAGAAACGGAATCATATTTTGTAAAACTATAAAAAAATGGTGTGAATTTCTCAAACCAAGAACACTCCCATCAGCAGTGTTCTCTTTCCACAGATTTCCATATGTTATCCAATAAATATGACCTATATATGACTAAGCTTTTAATCACTACAACTATAAATGCCAACTTATAAAAGATTTAAGAAATTCCAAGATTTCATACAGAGGGAAAAGATTGAAAAATTACTCTATAATGACCTTTAATGTCAATCAAAAATTTGTATGTGAAAAGCAACTGATTCTCCATCCTGAATGAGGTTGAGATGACTGTAAGTAGCAAATAGATCTTGACTAACTGAAGAGAAGGATGTTAGTCTGGGGGATATAGCAACACCTTACCCTGGGCAAGATTTTACAATCCCGTTCCTTACGGCATTTTGTGAAACCGTCCATGCTAGTTTGAGATAGGTAAACTGTAGGCTTACTAGCCTACAGGAACATGAACTTGAAGCCCTGTGAGATCTTTTACGGCCACGTAAGTCTGGGAAATGTTGCAGTTAATTCCCTGCTATCACCTCACACACAGAACTAGATGTATTTGCTGGCTGCCTTCCCTTTTTCTGTCAATGGCACCACCATTCTTCCAGCCAGCCAGGCTTGAAATTTTGGAATTAGTTTTCATTCTTTTGGTTTCCTACTCCTTAGCCCAGTCACTCATCAACTTTATTCAATTTGTTGATGTCTCTTTCCTATCCAAATCTACCTTGCTTGTCCCGTTGCAAGGTTTTAATTCAAATTCCTCTTATTTCACGCTTGTTCGATTGTGGTGTCTTATCATTGGACCCTTTCCCCATCTAAGCGGCCCGTGGGTCACCACTAGATTAATCGTCTTTAAACATCACTTTGATCATGTTAGTCATCTTCGGTGTCTCTGCCTTGTGTTTATCTGTGTTGCACAGCTGCTGGTCGGTTCAGCGACAAATGGTCAGGTGATCACATCCACCCAAGAAAAACCGCCTATGGTAACTGCTTAGGAAATTTACAAAGTTCCTTAGCGTATCAGTGACTTGAAGGAAT
The DNA here is from genome assembly GCF_059928025.1 of Delphinapterus leucas. Taxonomy (NCBI): domain Eukaryota; kingdom Metazoa; phylum Chordata; class Mammalia; order Artiodactyla; family Monodontidae; genus Delphinapterus; species Delphinapterus leucas. Next base: position 66,707,087 of record NC_143147.1, on the reverse strand, counting down.
CTCTCAATGGAAAACCTGGTTTATTTTATTTAGCATTCCACATTTCTCAAATTTAGTTGAACGTGGAAACATTTTTTTTCTATGTAAAAATTACTAACATTTCTGAGATTGGATATTTTAAATAACATACTATGGGAAACATTTGTGTCGTACTACACCAACTCCTTAGGTTGACATATTTCTTCCCGATCACACTCTCTTCTGTCTAGTCTTGTATGCTTCAAGATTCAATTCAATGCCACCTCTCTTATGAAGACTTTTCAACGCTCCAGCTCAAAAATCTAGATCAGTCTCCCAGGGTATGACACATAGTAATTGTAACAGTCATAGAACAATTCCCAATCCATTCAATTCAATTTAGCAAAAGTCTATTCGGCAACATCTAGTTGCCAGACACTGATGATAGGAAGTAAATTATGTGATGCCTTACATGAAGGTGCTCACCGAAGTATTTGGAAAATTGGAGATACTGCTGTAATAGTGACATGCAAAGTACTAGGAAAACTTGTTTGATTTGAGTTGGGAATTGTGGATGGTGGCTCATATAAAGCTAGAGAAAGAGAAAGATGGCCTCTGAGCTGTCTCAATATAACCAAAACCTTAGATAATTATCATCATTAGACAGTGAACTATGGTTAACCTATATTCCCATATTGAACTCAAAGGCCATCTTATCATCTGGCTGTGCTCTGTAAGACAGAAGACCCTTGGTCACTATCACCTATTAAGAGTTCCTCATCGAGTTGAAAACTTATTATAACTCTTCAGTTACTTATTCTTCAGACTACAGAAACCCAGTTCTTTTTATCTTTTCTCAAAGCTCTGATTTTCTAAGCCTTTAATCATCCTTCTGTTTTTCTGAACTCCCTCGAAAGTCTCATGCCTTTCTGGACTTGTCGCTTCCACAACTGGTTACTGTGCGGCATAAACAGCGGCGGAGCGTCACGGATGACCGTACAACGTGGTAAGGATTGATTTAGTTAAGAACCCAACTCACAAATACTTATTCAGAATATCCCAACCCTGTAGTGCAAAACTTGGCTGTGGATCAGAAGTGTTTTAATGGCCTGTTCATACAGCATTACATGAGGGTGATGATTTTTTAAAAATTCTTCTGGGCATAATATTAAACTACAGAAACACCCAAATAAGTACATCCACACAGCGCCAGATATTTAAGAGTCATTTATGATTTCCACTGTTTATTTGATTAAGTAAATATGACATATTAAAAATATTTAAGGTATATATTTGTGTATATATATGTTTGTATGTGTATAATACATATATACTAGACTAAATATATATTAAATATCTAGTTATATAAAATTAAATAAGGCATGTAATAGTTTTTTTTTTTTTCTTCACCTGGTTTAACTTTTGGGCTTTTCTTCATGTTCTACAACGGCATATTTCCCACTACTAAATAGAGGAGGGAGGGTAGAATACGTCCTTGATCAGAGTGAACATCCCTAAATCAATCAAATTTTAACTTATAAATCTGTGGCACGATAGGCAGAGGGGGAAGACATCTCACTGATAAAGGAGTAAGAGCCAGACAGATGAGACTTCTTAAAAGTAGCAACAGAAGTGAGATATCACTGGAGTATTCAGACAAGAGTGCTTGAGAAATTGTCAAACTAGTAGGGTGTACTAAGGTAGTCTAGCTTTAAAAAACAAGAATGAAATAAAAATGTCTTCAGATAAAGATCCAAAATTTCCACTAATATAATACATTTAAAAATATACTTTAAGAAGAGAAACAGTGTGTCTAGGAGGAAATTCAATATGTAAAAACAAATAGTAAGGAAAAAATGGCGAATATATATTGAGACAAACATTATCTAGTTTACAGCAATAATATTAATACTATTATTAATAATAAGTGATTCTTACATGAATCACTTATTATCACAATAGAATCTAAAAAAATAAAACAAATGAATGTATATAACAAAACAGAAACAGGCTCGCAGATACAGAAAACAAATGAGTGGTTACCAGTGGGGAGAGGGAAGGAGGGAGGGGTAAGTTAGGGGTATGGGATTAAGAGACACAAACTATTAATACTATGTATATAAAATAATAAGAAACGAAGATATATTGTACAGCACAGGGAAACATAGCCATTGTTTTGTGATAACTTTAAATGCAGTATAATCTACAAAAACATTCAATCACTATGTTATAAACCTGAAATATAATACTGTAAACCAACTGCACTTCAATAAAACAAATAAATAGAAAAAATAAAATAATAATTGATTTTTAAAGAACAGTAATGAAATACAGGAAATTGATAGCATCTAAATTGAAGGAAGGGGGTTGAAAATAGGTTTAAGATATTGTTAAGCTTTGTACTTGAATAACCAAATATGTGTGATAAAATTTCAGGAGTGATCTCTGAAAGAGTAGTAATATCAAGTTTAGTTCTAAATCTAGCTTAAAAATTTTAAAATGTTGAACTCTGGACTCAATTAAACATACATGATATAATTTCCAGAGTAACCTCTATGAAGGGAGAAATAGATTAATTAAAAACACAGTGGAATTTTTTAAAATCTGAAAAAATGAGAAGAAAAATAAACCTCAACAACTCAGAAAACCTTAATCAATCCTAAAGAATACAAGAAAGGAGTTTAAAAAAAGAAAAGGATAGATAGAAATTATAAAGCCAGACACTATAGATGAGCCCAATAACAGTGACAGTGTAAATGGACTAAACTTGCCATTTAAAAGACAAACATGATCAAATTGTACTTAAAAAAAAATCCCAGTTTACAAATATGTATTCAGAATATACCAGCTCTAATCCCGATGCTGCTCATAAGACACCTCTACAGCATAAAGACACAGATTATTTTTTGTAAATAAAAGGACTGTAAAAAAAGATATACTCAGGATATATTAACCAAAAAGGTGGCTGACATCTCAATGTAAATATCATACAAAAGACAAATTAAGGCAAAATCATTAGCAAAAATAGTTACTATATAATAGATAATAAGTAGTTCAATTCATCAATAAGATAAAAAAATTTAAACTTATATTCACCTACTAATTTAGCCCGAGAATATATATAAATGAATATAATAAAAAATAGAACTGCAAGAAGGAATTAACAAATTCATAATCACAGTGGGAGGTTTCAACACACCTATCTCAATAAGTTGCAAACAGAAACAAAATTAAATCTATGGAATATTTACCAACACAACTAACAGACTTGATTTAATGAACATTCATGCAATTATGCATCTAACCACTGGAAAATACAACTTTTTCTTGAGTGTACATTAAAACTTTAGGAAACCTGAATGTATGATAGTAGGCCATAATTAAAGGCTCAATTAATTTCAGAAAATACAATAAGTAACATACTGACCATGTTTTTTGTAAACAACACAATTATGTTAAAAGTCAAGAAAAGCAACATTATATATCTGGTATTTAAAAATGCAGTTCTAAGAAAACATAATGAAAATTTGAAATATAATTATTGAATAAAACGGAAAACTCTGCACGCCAACAATTACGAGATGTGTAAAGAAATGGAGCTTCATGGAAGATTTACTGCTTTAGAAAAAAGAAAGGCTGGAAATCATGAGCTAAGCTTCCATGATTACAAGTTAGAAAAAGAATAATACACTAATCCTTAAAGTATAATAGGGAGGAGATAATAAAGAGCCTTAAATTAGCATAATAAAAAAGAAAAAATCAGCAAAGCCAAAATTGGTGTTTTGGGAAAACTGATAAATAAACTTCTCTCAAGATCAAAAAGAATGACTAGGAATAGGAATGGTGCACAAATACAGATACAACAGAGATTTTTTTACAGGCCATGCAAATAACTTTTTATCAATCAATTTCAGAATAAGAATAGATAATTTTGTAGATTTTCGTTCTCAAAAAGAATATCCTGAAAAACCCTATAATTATACTTTAGAAAAAAATAACGCATACATTTAAAATACTCCCACAAAGAAAATACCAGAGCAACAGGGTTTTTATAAGACAGTTTTTCCAAAATTTTAAGTACAAGGTTATTCCAATCTCACTCAAATCTTCCAGAGAATGGCAGAGCCTATGTCTCAACCCATTCTTTGAAGCCAGTCTAATTTTGGTAAGAAAGCCATGTAAAAAGAGCAGAAAGGGGGAAAAACAAGGAAAAGCTCACTTATTCATGAACTTTGCAAAAATTCCAAAGACTATACCATCAAACTAAACTGAATTCTATGCTGTATAAAAGGGATTCCACCATGAGCAAACTAGATTGGATTCAGTAATGCAAGGGCTGTTCAACAAACTGAAACCTACAGACCCACCGCACTGCACACCACTTATACAAAGGACTGAGACATAGACTAAGGCAGCTGCCCAGAACCTTGCATCCAATCAGTGAACTGAAAAATTAAACAGCAACTGTCTCATATGAAAAAGACGCAAGCTTTTAAATGAGAGAAAGCATATAAAGTGCAGTGATTGACAGATGGAAAATGGTCTACAGGTGGGAAAAAATAGTATTCTTTTAACTGCTTTATGTTTCGCCCAACCCTTCACTCCTCCCCACTGTTCACTAAACCTCTTGGGTTCATGGAATCAGGAGTGTGGCAAAATAGAACATTAATTACAGGGCTTTTTTTTAAGCGATCTTCTAGACTTTAGATAATTTAGATGCTCTTTAACTATCTTAATTATGGGGCTTTGAGACGGGTAGGGAAGACGGGTAAAGCTGAATTTGGGAAGTTATTGTCAAGTTAGAAGGTGAATCAAAGTTGCTGAATTGTGATACCTGGAATGATCCAAAACACTCAAACGAACGAGTCACTCAAGTAAACTGAGCTGATTTACACCTGAATTGTTCCAGATCACAGTGGTGGAATCAGAATGAGTTTTGAACCCTGATTTTAAATGTGTATAACTTTTTTTACTGTGATGTATATATATCATAGAAACACTTTTTAGTGTCATTTCACATTTCTGAGTATTTTCTCTAGGCCCCTCTGCTAATTTCTGGAATCTCTCCATTCAGAGTTGGAGTCATAATCAGATTTGGCCAGTCGATACCAAGGCAACTGTCTGTATGTTTTCTCTCCACTGTATCGCGGGACGCCAGCACACAGCTTAAGAAATAGTCAGGAAAATGAAGCCTGTTTCTTGAAGGGCTGATTAAGTAAGACAAAGTCAATTAACATCTGATTCCTCACAGGTTTCTGCAAGCAAATTGTTCCAATTACCCAAAACCAGTGAGCAAATTGTGAGCTAATTAAAAGGGGCAGTCATGACTCCACTGACATGATCCTGCCACTGTGCTGTCAGAAATTCTGGATAAGACCGATTAAAGAGCAACTTGAAACATGCAAATTTTGCTGCAGGAAAGTTCTCCTCTACAGTACCAGTGTTTATATTAAAATACAACTCCTCTGTATTTTATTTAATTTTAAGCACATTTCAAGTGTAACGTGTTTATCTTCATTTTACATTTTTTTAAACAATTCATTGCTTTCATTTAAATATAAAATAAATGCAACATCTTTACAAAGAGTGTTCAGCATACATGTTGTCACAGCCAGGACATTTTACAACTCTATGGAATAAAAGAGAGACTCCACTGTTACTGTTTATAGTCTGTAATAGGCAACATAAAAACAAAGTCCACGTCAGCTATGTAGACAGCATACCTTTATGAGCCCGTTAAAATTTGTTTTCACAGGCTACTTAGTCATTTCAAAATAGAGCCTAAACAAACTACCATATATTTACTCTGGTTGTCACCAAGAATTAAGATTTGATCTCATTATGTAGGCGGTCATTAATGCAGAGTTGCAGCAATTTCTTTATCATCAAGAAGCTATCAAGCACCAACACGGAATGGGCCAGCAGATAGGATGAGACAAGATTCTTTCCTAAAGTGTTAACTTAAAGCAGCATTTTTAATGCCACAATATCAGCCTCCAGAGCAGACAGAAATCGGGCTTTTCTAGCGGACACGGTTTGGACAAAGAATTTGCAATGTTGTACTGATAAGAACCTATAAGAAATTCCAGCTCCATCTTGAAAGGGGGGGAAGTTACGACTTTGTTTTTAGATCTTGGCACTTTCAAGACAATTTAAATGAAGCTCATGGTCCCTGGTTTTTAGAAGAATACAAAGTAAGTAAAGCACGCTTCTGAGAGTATGACAGCCAGAATGGTGAATGATCAGAAGGGCAAATCACATGAAGAACATTTCCAAAGTAATAGGATTGTTTAGGGCTGAGGAAACAAGCCAGTTAGCTTCAGACACTTGAAGAATGATGCGGCTGCGTGGTGGCTTAGACTTTGTTCTGTGGGTCTCCCGCCTAAAGGGATCTTGCCCCATCATAATGTACGCGTTACCTGATTACGTTCTCATTTATGACACCTTTTATTTAATTTTTATGCTGTGATTTTCCTTTAGGTATGCATTTCTAAAGAACTAAATGCAATTTTATTATACATCGAGTAAAAAGTAATTAATATTTGTTTTGTATGTACTGTGCGTGCATAAGACATTCTACCGGATGACTGGCATCCATTTAACTTACTCAATGCTTACAGGTATCCTATGTAGTAACAATAGTTCTTTACATTGTTTACGTTAGAAAAATGAGGTGCAAAATATTTAACTAGTTTTCCCAATGGCACACTGCTAGTAAATGATGGAAACCAAGATTCCAACTAGTTTTCTGTTGGCACATTTTTGTTTTTCATTATACTAGAGTATACCAGTCAATGTTTATAGTATATATTTTAAAAAATTTGTTTGTTAAATAAATAGTTATTAAGTACCTATTATATATCAGATACTATTCTAGATATGGGGAATGTATCAATGACACAAAGTCAGAGAGAGAGAGAGCAGACAAACAAACTAGTAAGCAAATTATATCAGGGGCTAGACAGTGATACAGACTATGGAAAAAATAGAGGATGATAAAAGACTAGAGGACTCGGTGGAGTGAGTTATACTTTTAAACAGGGTGGTCAGGGTAGACTTTCTTGAAATGATAACATGTGTACACCTATGAAGGAGGCGAGTTGGCCATGCGGGTGTCGAGAAGGAGAGTGTTCCAGGCAGAGGGAACAGTAGTGCAGAGACCACAGGTGAGAGAGGGTCAAACATTTAAGGGAAACAACCAGGAGGCCGAAACGGCTAGAGCAGAATAAAGCATTTGAATTTTATAATGGTTATATTTCAGTCTATGTGACTGAAATATAACCTATATGGAAATTCTTTATAAGAATTATAAATCTTCTTATAAGAGGCGCTATTTTATGCACTTAAGAACTGACACGTTGGGACTTCCCTGGCGGTCCAGTGGTTAAGACCTCGCCTTCCAATGCAGGGGGTGCAGGTGCGATCCCTGGTCGGGGAGCTAGGATCCCACATACCTCGCGGCCAAAAAAATCAAAACATAAAACAGAAGCAATACTGTAACAAATTCAATAAAGACTTTAAAAATGGTCCACATCAAAAAGAAAAAAATTTAAAAAAAAAAAAAAAGAATTGACATGTTGATTGACCATCTATTATGAGCGAACATTCTAGGGCATGAGATGCATTAGTGAAAACAACTTGTATTTTCATGTAATTTAATACCAGTGACCATAACCAAGGCAAGTGTATCCCAAATTTAATATGCATTAATATTAGGAATTCTATTTATATAACAATTGCACGAATATGTCGAAAGAGAAATCTCTCCATATATGTCTAAGATAATTAGAAATTTTAAAACCCACTTAACTTACGTTATAATAAGTGTGATAAAAATCAATGGATGATAAAATACTTAAACGTAAATGGAAGAATTCCCATTATAGTCAGAAAAGAGGGATATCCATCATTACATCGGTTATTCTAGAAGTTCTAGTCAATGCAGTAAAACTGACAACTAAATAAAGGCGACTACCTGTCACTATTTGTAAATAAAATATTCTATATCTAGAAAACACACGAGAATGAAGTGAATAATTATTAGAAATCAAAAGGGAATTGCATAGGCAGTGTTTCCATCCCCCCCCAATCTACACAGATGCCAAATAATTTTCCTATATATGCCAGAAATAACCAGTTTGAAAATATGATATCCATACACTGAAAACTGCAAATATTTATGGGAAGTTAAGCAAGGATTCAAATAAGGAAATACCCTTAACTGAGAGCACTCAATAATGTATTTTCCAAAAGTAATTTATAAATATTTGTTAGTTACAATTAAAATCCAATATGGTATTGTTTTAATTGGTGAAATGGTTCTGGAGTTCATCTAAAAGATAATAATTTGAGTATAGATAAGAAAATGATGAAAATAGGGGAATAAAACTACAATAAAACTACAAAAATAAAAATATGTGGCATAACCAAAGAATAGAAAAAACTGGACTAACAGAAAAACCCAGAAGTAAATACATATGTGTATTTCATTGAATAGTAAAGTTAAAATGTCAGATCCTCCAAGAAACGATGGACTCGTCCATAACAGATGCCTGTCCCTTCCTGCTCGTCCCTTGTGCTTTGAGCTCAGTAGCGGGATCACATCATCACCGCTGAGGATCTAATGCTCCTGCGGGCGCCAGCAAGGATAATTCAAACAATGGGTCGTCTCACAGAAAAAAATAAAAATACAGAACGCATGCAAAAAAAAAAAAAATCCCGAATTAGCTTTTATTGTAAAATTTTGTTTGAACAGTGCTATATGATTAATTAATAAAGGTTTTCACTTTCCAAATGCCATGTTGTCCTGTAGATTAGCCCTAAGATCTCCATCACCAGAAGTGACTCCTGTGTCACAGAAGTGTCCAGGGAGCCCTAATTCAGAAAGCAGACAAAGTAGACCGCATGGCATTAAAATGGATGCCAGTCTGAGGCATCCACAGACCAGTTAGTGCACTGGCAGTCACACTGGCCAAGCCCGCTTTGGGGCATTACGTGAACTATGCAATCAGCTCTTCTGCCACAGTGGCTACATAGTGTGGGTGATATTGGGCGGATGCCTGGATGATTCCATTTTTATCTAGAGAAATATCAAAGTTATAATTTCTGTCTCATTTAAATTTAGTATACCTACTCAATACAAAAAATACAAAAGCACGCATACACAGGTATGCACACGCTTGTACACACAACCAAATTTTTGTGTATTTGTATCACCTAAATGAAAGGCTCTCCTAACAATCTGGAATACTATATACATATATGTGTGTGTGTGCATATATAGGCATATGCACATACATATATACACACACAAACACACACATAGATACACTATATACATATGCGTATATATACAAATATATGTACCAAACACATACATGCACACACATGTATGACATACCATATATACATGTGTACCTATATGTATGAACAGGTTACAAGTATATGTATGTATATATAGCACACATACATGACACATACGTTATATATATATATATTTTTTTCTTTTAAGATAATTCTTTGAAGTCTCTTTGTCTTGGGTCAAAAGGTTCACATAGTATTTAGACCTTTAAAAACAAATTATCCAATTTTCCTTCAGAAAGTTTATGCCACATGTTCATTAGCTTTCAAGGCTGGAGAATAGAGGGAAATACGTCCTTTTCTAGGAAAACTTTCCCTTCCTCAGTTAACTCGTAAAACACTCAAGCTGAATGTGGGGATGGAGTAAAATGCAATGTAATCAATGGATTTGATCTGTTTTAAAACGTTCCTCTGAAAGGCGATTTGTTTATAATAATTATCCAACTAGTAAACAGACACAATTTCTAGAACACAAAGAAAACACAAACCTAAAAGAGCTTTGGTTCTCAAATTGCCTGAGTGCTTACCGTAATTTTTCTCGTAAGAATCTTTTCTATTTTTTAAAATTTTAAATAATGATTAGATGCACAACTAGGAAGGAGGCTGGAAGAATGTGACTTTAATCAAAGCCTAGTAAGAAGGTGTCCCAGTTTTTATTAACCTTTGCATTCAGTCTACATATGCACTTTGTTTAAAACGCACATTGACAGAGGAATGGACAGGATGAACTTACTGACCCAGGTAGCCAAAGAATATAGGATTTGATGATTTGTTCACCGATACTGAACAGAGCTATCAATAAAAGTCCACTCTAGCTAATAGCCAACCCCCTTTCCTGAAAGTCATTCAATGACGAGGACACTGATTCAATGTGTGGCTGACCAAGAGCAAAGCAGAGGCACCTGTCTGCGACTTTCCTTACAGTTGGGCTGAGTCTGCTGCCATTGGTTTTGGCCAGAGTATCACTTTCCCTTTCCATATTTCTAAACCACTTTGGCTCTGAGTCTGTTCCACCTTAATGCTCCAGCTATCTCAATAGAATATATAAGTTCTGTTGAGACTATCTGAATATGTGGCCTCCCCAGGATCCTATCTTTGGGGCCTCCATCAAACCTGCCTTGTCATAGAGCAGACGGACGAAACCAGCATGTTACTAAGAAGGAAAGAAATCTGTCCAACCTCTGATGGCTCACAGGCCTGTCTGGACAACAGCGATTGGCCATCAGGTTTCACTGGGGATGATAAATTCGGCAATAAACATGACTCTTGGTCCTCTGTCCCTCTAAATCCAAGTCACAAATATTGTGAGTCAGATGTCCCCACCTACAAACACAACGGCTCCTGAGCTCAAACGCTCCTTTGACACAGCCCATGCCACCCAACTTCAACTATGCCTGGGCTACATTTCTTTTGGAGGCACTACAGGATTTTTTTTTTTTCTTTAACACACCACACACACACGCACACACGCACACTGTTTTTTTTAAGGAGGCAGAGGCATCCAGCCAAATAAACTACGTTAAGCAGTGGGTTCCATTTTAGGTGTTGACAGTGTATAATAAATCCAGGCCTCCCTAACATTTACGGGAACGTCACAAAATGAGTGAAATGGCATGAGCTGGTTACCAGGCCAACCAGACAAACACAATAAACAGGCAGCAGTGACAGGAGTAAGTTACACCATCTCTCCGGTCTGAAATATATCACTTTACATTAGTCTTTGACCACTTCGAAGGCTCTTTGTTTTATATTTTTCAAAATGCTCTTTTACAACATAGATTACTAGTAAATCTTTTCAGATGAGGAAGTTTCTTTTTTCCCCCGAAACTTGCATAGCTCTAGAAAGCAAACATTTATTTTTATTTTAACTCTAATTAAAAAACAAATTCAAGTTTTAAGAACAATGTGAAGGCTCAAATCCTGAAGGTCCCTTCTGGCAGATTAAAAGAAAAAAAAAATTTCCCTAGACTAGAAAGAAAATAAACAATAACAGTAGCTAGTATACTTGGCTGGTTTAAAATGTTCTGCTAATGGCCGCATTCTGCGGTGCTGTTTAACCCTTTAAAAGGTAGTCTGCATTCTGAAGCACTTTCTCTCCTAATGGAGAAAAAAAAAATTTTACCGTAAGGAAAGAGTGTTAGAACCTCATAGCTTATCATCGTAGCTGGTAGGATATTAGAAATCATCAGACAACTCCTTTATTTGACAGAAGGAAAAAAAAAAGAAAGAAATGGATTAGGGTTTTTTGTATAATTACTTAAAATAATGACATCTCATTTCTGCTATTTATACTATACAAAAGTATTTGCTTATATTACTTTAGCCAATTTCACATAAATGAAAGAAGCTCTAGCTCACTTTTTACTTTCAGTATAGGTTTTGAGCAGCAAATTAAAGTAGAATAATTTAGAATTTTCCATATGAAATGAAAGAAAACTACTATACATGAAAAACATGTATAAAAAAAACACTCGGTTTAGCCAAGTTTGCTCGACCTATACAAAACATTGCCAGATTATCAACTATCCTTCTAAAAGGCACACTTGTGAGTAGGGTGACCAACTCACCACAGTCTGTCTGAGACCTTTCACGTTTGGGCCCTAAAAGCTCATGTCTCAGAAAACCCCGCAGTTATGGGCAAACAGGTACGCTTGATTACCTGCTTGTGATGGTAACTTATCTTCCTTCCGTTGTTTTACAATACATTTAACAAAAACTTGTTTGTAAATTACTATGAGGAAAATTTTACCCTTACCTAAAAATGTTAAAAGCGAAATAATTTCCTGATAATGCTTCATTTGTTTCTAATTGATAGAACCCATATTTGAAATCTATTTCTACAGCTGGAACAGGGGCTTTAGTAGGAGAGACTGTGCATATAGTTAACTCGCGTCATATTCAGTCTTTAATTTGTAGCTCTATCACTGGACAAATCGTATTGCTGACAGTGAAGGAGAAACAAGCCTACTGTCCTGTTAACTGCTTTATCATTCCTTTACTAGCACTACCAGGACTTGGTTTTAAAGAAAACAATGTAGCTGTTTAGGAAAACTGGAGATGGGAAGACAGTAAGGTTAGAAGGAGCCCCCCCCAGAACTTGCTTACAAACTATCATAAATTCCCAACACTTCTTAGAAGTGGTGCCATGTAGTGCTTTGGCATCTCTAAGATTGACTGTCTTTTTTTTTTCTTTTTTTTTTTAATAAATAGCACAGAATTTATTATATTGACTGAAGAAAAGGCACAGTTCTTACTTTCTGTGGGCAGACTAGTAAGTCAACTCTAAAAATATCACTTTAATAACTCCCCTTTTCTAATTCTATATTTTTGGCAGTTTACGTCTATACACAGCTTGACGTCTAATAAGTTAAAGCTTGAGAAAATTAAAATTTTCTGTTCAAAATCTTTCTGTTAAGAAATACATGCATGTAGATTAATAATTGTACTAACAGGCCCAATTCTTCATCACTTGCTGTTCCCGTCATATTCTTTGCCACATGGCTTTGAAGTTCCCTTCTTTTCTTTTTTTTTAACATCTTTCTTGGAGTATAATTGCTTTACAATGGTGTGTTAGTTTCTGCTTTATAACAAAGTGAATCAGTTATACATATACATATGTTCCCATATCTCCTCCCTCTTGCGTCTCCCTCCCTCCCTCCCTCCCTATCCCACCCCTCTAGGTGGTCACAGAGCACCGAGCTGATCTCCCTGTGCTATGCGGCTGCTTCCCACTAGCTATCTATTTTACGTTTGGTAGTGTATATATGTCCATGCCTCTCTCTCGCTTTGTCACAGCTTACCCTTCCCCCTCCCCATATCCTCAAGTCCGTTCTCTAGTAGGTCTGTGTCTTTATTCCCGTCTTACCCCTAGGTTCTTCATGACTTTTTTTCTTTTTCCTTAGGTTCCATATATATGTTAGCATACGGTATTTGTTTTTCTCTTTCTGACTTACTTCACTCTGTATGACAGACTCTAGGTCCATCCACCTCACTACAAATATCTCAATTTCGTTTCTTTTTATGGCTGAGTAATATTCTTTAAATAGGTGGGGTCTATGTCCTCATCCTTTGAAACTGGGATGTGCTTCGGCCAACACAACAGGAATGACATACCCCAGCTCCAAGCCAAGGCATAAGGATCATGTGCGTTTCCTCTTCCTCTGTCTTGATTCTCTACATTTGTCACAGAAACTTCCCAGCACCGGCCTGCTAGAGGCTGAGGAACACAGGCCCCGTGGCCATCTCAGTCCCAGCACACAGCCATCAAACTGCCAGAGGAGAGCTGAACGATCCCATCTGAGACCAAAGAACCACACAGCTGAGCCCAGCCTGAATCAGCAACTAACTCGTAGATTTATGATTTTTAAAATGAGTATTGTTCTAACCCATTTATCTTTGATGTGGTTTGCTATGTAGTATTATTGTGACGATAGATAATTGGTAGAAAATATAAAGAAAAGGGCCTCCATAACACCCTACTCCCATCGAAATACACAGACTCTGTAAAAAAATTGCAAAAGGGTTTTGGCGTCAATATCTCCTCTAACAGCCATGTTAGGGTTTGAACTGCAACCTTTCTGAATCCCATACTCCAAGCCATTCTATGAAATAAATAAACAAAATTTAAGACTAAAAATTATTTTAAAAATCACATGCACCTGCAAAAATATAAAGACTGAACATCCTCTAGGAAATTTCCATTTCAATAGCATAAACATATATTGTGTTAGTAAAATGCAATAGTGAACCTCTAGATTTCAAAACTACAGGGAGACAGTTTGAAGAGGCATTTGGCATATTTTTGGACATTTTAGAATATGGCAACTGACTGCCACAGCTAGAGCTAATTAATCAACTAGTTAATCCACATCTTATTCCTAGAGCTCCATCTATGCCCAGCATGAACTTTCTGGAGACAATGACATATTTAAGCATGTGTACTGGAGACCTGCTACAAAAGACATCGCTTCCATTCTTTAGGGGCTTTAATTTCTAACATTGCTAACTGTCAATTCTCTGTTCTGACTGTATTCTATATTAAGTATCCAATAAACAAAGATTTAGAACTTAAACTTTCTGATCTTTGTTATTACCTGAAGTTTGGCACACATGAAATGTTTATTAAGCTCGGTTGGGGCTTTGTGACCACCTAGAGGGGTGGGATATGGAGGGAGGGAGAGAGGCTCAAGAGGGAGGAGCTATGGGGATATATGTATACATACAGCTGATTCACTTTGTTGTACAGGAGAAACTAACACAACATTGCAAAGCAGTTATACTCTAATAAAGATGTATAAAAAATAAACTAAATAAAATGACCTGCTTTAAAAAAAAGTAAGTTTAAAAAATGTTTATTAAATGAATATAATAATTAATGGAAAAATCGAAAGAGATGATTAAATGCTCTATGGGAAGAGATAATTTACTGTATTTTAATAATTAGGACAATGATAATAATAAAACAGAAAAAAATGTTAAAAATATAGTTCAGAAGGAAGATAAAAGATTTTTCTATTTTAAAAAAGAATGGAGAAAAAAAAAAAGAATGGAGAGAAACCTGACAATCTACAAGAGATGGATTCTCCTTGGGTACAAGAAGCAAGACTGTTTCTGTTACTGTAGCTCCTTTGACATCATTCTTACCACATCTTATGGCCATTTCCACTGCACAGCTTCCAATTTTTAAAAATTATGTAAAACAGATATTCTATTGACCAACCATGGTCACTCCCATTCTTGAAACCTACCCTTAGAAAATAAACAGAAACGAAAGGGAATTGAAAGTAGTAAGAAAGGAAAAAGCGGCAAGAAAAGACAATATTGAATGTCACAGACTACCATGAAATACAAGAAGCCTTATTTTTTGATGCCCAAGTTTGAAAATACTGCACTTAAATGGTAAAGAAATAAACGGTGAGCTGTCTAAAATGTTTAGGTGCAGAAGTTGCTAAATAATCCATCTTTGAGTAGCTGTCCACAGCTGAATAAAGCTGCCTTAGTGCATGAACCCATTCTTAAGTTTTGCTCGGGTTCCTGGCTACGTGTTATTTCCCTCAGCTACCTTTCCCATCTCTTGCTCACCATGCTGTTTGGAAGTCTCTAAAGGAAGGGTGGAGTGAATCCCATAACTCCTGCTCTCTTGCCATTTTTAGCTGCCTACAACCTTTCCTGGCTGCCACAGTTTATAGACTTGGGCTTGGTGGCCTTGCCAAATAACGAGCGTCTGGCTCATGAACCCTGAGGGGGACTCTTATTAAATGGAGATGTGTCCACTCCACCGTATGAAAGCAAAGAAGGGGCTTGAAATGTCAATGTGCGAAAAGTCAAGGTTAATGGAGTGCAAGATTTTTGCAAGAGAACCGCCACCCTGCAATGACGAATTAAACTGAGGTCCCGATGGCAAGCATCTGTAAAGATGCCAATTATAGATTCACATGTGTTTGCGTGACACTGTTTTCCTAGAAAGATAGGTAGGAATGACGGCTTGCTTTTAGCGTTAGACACCATTTCCTTCCGCCCGAGACCTGGCCCATGTCTGCCCTTGGTTACATATATGCGCACAATGGATGCTAACCTCATAATATACCCTGGGCAGAGAGCAGACACCAAGCAAATCCAAATATCTGTGGCCAACCCAGAAAAAAAGAGTGGATCTCTGGTGAGTAATCAAATTTCCCACCTCTGCATTACCACACCCGGGCAGTCAGCACAGGCTTGGCTGCCAACAATTTAATTAAAAGATACTTGCTGGATGTGCAGTGAATCCTGGTGAGTTCCTTCACCAGAGCTGCCTCCTAAGAGGAGGTGCCTGGACTGGTTCAAGGACACAAAAGATAAGAAGGAAAAGAAAACTCCTGAAAAGACACGACCAGGCTGAACAAGGTGAAAGATTTAAGCTTATGAGGCACGGCGACAAGTTAGAATGAGCTGGACTCAAATTCTTCCACTTTGGAATTTAGAGGAGACAACTCCACCTTTTTTCCTCTCCTAGTGAGGCTTGTATTTGTATAATGTCCTCAATCTACTTTTTTGCTTAATATTCCTGCACAGGCTGACTCTACAGATGGTATTAAAGTAGTCTGCGTTCAAAACACGTTCACAGACTCCACAGTGAACTGAATTAAGAAGGGTTCTTCACTCCAACACTTCTCAGTTCCTTTACTGCACTCTAGTGCACCGTGAATTGCTGGAAAGCGATGAGATACCGTAGGTTTGCCCCCCACCCACCCCCCGCCAATAGACATGGATACACATCAAGGGCTTTCAGAATTTAAATTTTTAGATTTTTAAAATTTTTGTCAGTGTGCATTGAGTGTGGTACTAAATAATCAAGGCTTCTAGGAGGAGAAAGAATGAGAAGATGTGGCATTTGGGAGCATTAATCTGGCAAGGGAATTAGAATATGGCGGAACAAAGTGATAGAGCAAGGCAATCAGTTCAATGTGCGTTTTGTTTCTCACCACAATCCTTACAGAAGATTAAGAGGGAGGCATGGATATGAATCATTCAAGAGCAAACTTAGGAGGTTTGTGGAACTTTCCCTATGCTAGGAACCAAGAAAGAGGTCAAAGATAATTCTGAGGTTTCAAGACTGGAGAAGAAATGTATTAATAAAATTGGGACGGGGCACTGGAGAGAAACTCAGTTCTGTATTTGTGGGATTTACAGGAATGGGTGTCATTTGGAGGTATGTTGATAGAGAGTGAGCCGAGCAACAATAATCATAATTCTCAGAGATAAGATTTGCTCCAAAGGAAGAAATGTAAGGCTTTTGATGTCAATGATAGACTTATAGAGCTATACTGTATGATAAGAGAGCAGGTAATAAAAATAACAGCTGAGGGCTTCCCTGGTGGCGCAGTGGTTGAGAGTCCACCTGCCGATGCAGGGGGCGCGGGTTCGTGCCCCGGTCGCGGAAGATCCCACATGCCGCGGAGCAACTGGGCCCATGAGCCACGGCCGCTGAGTCTGCGCTCCGCAACGGGAGAGGCCACAACAGTGAGAGGCCCGCGTACCGCAAAAAAAATAAAAATAAAATAAATAACAGCTGAAAAAATCTTGAAGGGATTAAGGGAAAAATATCTTAATGGATATTGTGCCACCTAACTGAATCAGATACAGAGGTTAAGGGGTGTGTGTGTGTGTGTGAGAATAATTGCTGAAGAGCGAAAGGAAATTTGGAAATGAGCTGACTTTCATGGAAGTTAATTATAACAGTTTTGGTTAATATTAATGGGCACTTATTAAATCCAAGAAACATTTTATATAGATAAAACCAATTCATCATCAAAAGGATCTTATTACGTAGATACCACCCTTCCCTTTACCAAACAATCTTATTGAGGTATAATACACATAACATTTACCCATTTTAAGTGTACAATTCAACAATCTTTAGCAAATTTACTGTGCCGTGCAACCATCACCACAACCTGTTTTAGAACATTGCCTCATCCCTTCATATACATTTGTAAAACCCTTTTATATATGTAAAACCCTTCATATACATTTACAGTGAATGACTGTTCCCATCCTCCCAACCAATAATCTACTTCCTTTCTTAGGCATTATCTGCAGGTACTGTTTTATCTTCATTTTACATCTGAGAAAAATTCTACCTTATCTCTTTTCTCTTTTCTAGTTCGAAATAAACTTGCCCCAATTGGTCTGCCATTTAAGAAACAGGATGCCTTTGAAAATCATTAGTAAACAACACCACCAAAGAAACAGCTGATGCTAGAACCATAATATCTCCAGTATGGGAGATGGGAGAAGTTTCTTGTAATAAGTTAGTGTTTTCCATGCTCAAAAAAAAAGCAAGCAAAGAACTAAAGTTATGTTTCAGCGTAAGAAACAAGGTCTCACAAGAAACCTGGTACCAAGGAGAAAAAAATGATGTTTTACTCTGAGTGGAGTTTTCGAACACCACCAGCCTGGCTAGGTGAGTCTGCAGAAAATGGGATTTGGCATCCTCCGGGAGAAACCCTGATAGGTAATTGCGTTGTGAAGACGGCCAGTGTGGTGGGCCAGGTATTTGAATTTGGCCCACAGTTGGAGAAGGGGGCAGAAATGGACCACATGGAAATTGGCACTCAGAGAAATTGCATCTGGAAGGCAAACTTTCCAGGCTGCTGACGGCTCAAAATGTCAAATTGTTTGAAAAAACAAACACTGTGACATAACAGATACATGCAATGAACTTTTCAAGATGTTCCCAACAGAACAGCACGCAGTATTTGGCACAATGTACTTATTCCCCAACCCCCAAATACTGCCCCAATAACCAAAAAAAGAGGAAAAAGAAAAGGAAACTTTGAGACTTAAGTAAAGTTGTTGAAAAACCAACTCCACTGGCTGGATTTGCTCCCTGCTCTCCCATTCACACAGTAATAACTGGATATTCTCTGTGAAACTCAACCTTTTATTGAGTGCCCCAGTCTTCTGCATCTGGTAAGTGTGCATTCCTAAATTCTGAAAAAAAGAGTCTAAATATTTTATATGCATTGAGATTAAACCTCACGAATGTTACAAAGATGGGGCTCAGGCAAAAGTACAGAAATCTGTCCAAAAATACGTTATGAATGGAACATTCCTTCAATGAGCCGCTAACCATCGATAATTGAGCCCGTAAAGTAGCAACTGGACATTTGAGATAAAAAGAAAGTTGGTAAGAAGAATGAGATGGTAAATCTTCCAGGAATTTTAAAAATACAGTCTGATTATACAAAGTATAAAAGTGAACGCTTATTCTCTCAGAAGATATTTGCGGTTCACTGGAAGACTGCTTGGAGTTTCAATTGTGGTTTCTTTATTCTCACTCATGCTTAAAAAATGTGATGAGTGTAAGAAGCTTTACATCCATTTTCAAGGCCTAGTGTATATGAAGTCTCCCCAGCTCCTATCTGGCAAGTGTCCCTCCGGCTTCTGAAAATGTCCTTCATCATTCACCTCAGTGCCTGGTGTTCCATTATCTTTCCCAATCACCTGTGTTGCCACTCTGCTATCAAGTCTATCGAGCATCCAAGCGTTTTTCCTTTTCACACCTTCTCACTTTTCTTCTGTGTTTATATAAATGATTGATAAAACTAAAGTCCTAGAAATACGAGCATGGATCCTTTAAAAATGTCATTTGTGTCAGGCATTTAAATTTTCCAATTTTCTCATTGATGTAAAGAAGGCAGAGACCTAGACATAGTGA
Source organism: Delphinapterus leucas (assembly GCF_059928025.1). Lineage (NCBI taxonomy): Eukaryota > Metazoa > Chordata > Mammalia > Artiodactyla > Monodontidae > Delphinapterus > Delphinapterus leucas. Next base: position 66,687,571 of record NC_143147.1, on the reverse strand, counting down.
GAAACAAATGGCATCTCTCTATGCTCCGCGTCTACCTTTCTTACGCTTTTTTTTTTTTTTTTGGCATTTTAAAAATTATTAAGACTTTATCTTTTAGAGCTGTTTGAGGTAAACTGCAAGATCAAAGGGAAGGTGCAGAGATCCCCATATGCTTCCTACCCCGTCACATGCACGGCCTCCTCCACTATCATCTCCCACCAGAGTGGGACACAGGTCACAATGGATGAACCCACACTGACACATCGTCATCACCCAAAGTCCGTAGTTTACCTAGTCACTCTTAGTCTTGAATATTCTGTGTCTTTGGACAAAAGTTGAATGACTGGTACCCATCACTATGGCATCAGAGTGCTTTCATTGCCCTAAAAATCCACTGTACTCTACCTACTTACCACTCCTCTTCCCCCAGACCTTAACAGCCACTGACCTCTTTACTGTCTCCATAGCTTCGCCTTTTCCAGAGTGTCATATAACCGGGATCACACGGTCATTAGACTTTTTGGACGTTCGCTTAGTAGGAGGCATTTACGTCTCCTCCACGTCTGTTTATGGCTCATTTTTTTTCAGCAATGAGCAATATTCCATTATCTGGAAGGACTGCAGTTTATTTATCCATTCACCTGCTGAGGGACATCTTGATTGCTCCCAAGTTTTGGGGATTATGACTAAAGCTGCTATGCACATCCTGGTGCAGGTTTTTTATGTAGACATAAGTTTTCCATTCGTTTTCGGTAAATACCAAGGAGCGCAATTGCTTGATCATACAGTAAGGTTATGTTTAGTTTTATAAGAAACCACCAAAATGTCTTCCAACATAGCTGCACCATTTTTCATTCCCACCAGCAATGAATAAGTGTTCCTGTTGCTCTGTATCCTCCCCAGCATTTGGTGTGGTCAGCGTTCCTATCTTTTGTACAATAACATCTGATGGCATGTACATCTGTTTGGTTAATAGAACTATCAAGAAAAATCAACTTGGGAAAACAGGTAAAGCAAACAATCATACCTAGCAGTTAGTTCCTCCTTTTCATAAAGCAACTGTTTTTTTTTTTTCTCAATTTTAGGCTTTTTTCCTTTTCTTCATTTGTTTGTGTTAAATCACATAGATAAACATGATTATTTTAGAAAAAGTAATAGAGAGTACAGATAAACAATAGTAAAAATCACCCATAATTTCACATCTCAAGATAAAACAAAAACACTATGAACATTTTCGTTTACATCCCTTCAGAAACAAGCCTGCACACGTGCCTAAACACACAAGGCATCCATCAGCTCTTGCTGCATAACAAACTATCCCAAAACGTATGGACTAAAATAATAGCTATGTATTTAGCTTATATTTCCCTGAGTCAACAATTTGGGCTGGACTCATCTGGAAGATTCTTCTACTGCCAGTAGGTTAGGTGGCTCCATTTCTGGGGATTGTCCAGAGGTGACCGGGGCCTAAGTGTCACATTATCCAACCTTGTTCTAACGGCGGCAGTAGCAGGGTTCCTAGGAGAAGCAAGCAGGCAAGTCCCCACGCACAAGCTCTTTCTGAGCCCCTAATTGCGTCACATACGCCAGTGGTGTATTGGCAAAGCAAGTCACTCGGCCAATCTGGAGTCCAGGGGTGGAGAAATAGACTCCACTATCTGATAGGAGGGTTTGGATAGGGGGCACATGCAGCCACGTTTGCAGTCTTTCATAATCCTGCCAGCCAGGGGGTGGAAGACTAGAAACATTTTGGTTTGTGTTTTATCAAAATCACACAAACCCACGTTAAATTAAAATGCTGAACGTGGATAAAATAGATGACTAATGAGAACCTACTGTAGAGCACAGGGAACTCTACTCAATGCTCTGTGGTGACCTAAATGGGGAGGAAATCCAAAAACAAGGGAGATATAGGTATATGTATACCTGATTCACTCTGTTGTACAGTAGAAACTAATACAACATTGTAAAGCAACTATACTCCAATTAAAAAAAATTGTGAAAGTGTATCCTCATATCAATACGTATCGTTCTACCTCTTGTTTTAAAAAGCTGCAGCGTTGGCCTGTTTAGCTGAACCGTAATTTGTCTGACCTATCTCCTGCAATTCAACTTCAGAATATTTCCAGTTTGTCACTAACCAGCTGTCATAAACATCTTTGTGCATTCATCTTCATGCCTATCCATGATTATTTTATTATATTGCCCTGCAGCCAGCCTATTATATTTACCTTTCCGAGGAAATGCACCCTTTGTTCATTAGAAGACGTGGAGAAAAGAGAGTGCAAAGGAGGAAAATAAAGCCCAGGCTAAACCCTTGACTGTTTATCACAACTTGTCACCACTACTAAAAAAATGAAAATGAAAACAAAAAAATGAATATAAAGATAACTATAAAATCATCACAGAACCCCACTTGTTTACAAAGAATAATGTGTACGTATATTCTCAACTTATCCACTTTCAGTGTATTTAATACACTGTTTCAAACAGTCGGAGCAGGACCATTTATTTTTCACTTCTGATGGCATCAGCCCGGGTGGCTGGGCCATTTCCTTTATGTTCTTTGTACTGTTGGCACAGAGGTGTTGGATGGTCAGCATATCCTGAATCAGCTGCCACAGATTCTTACTTGGTCTGGATAGGGTTCGCCTACCTTCACTGCCTTTCCTGGTTAGGCTCCAGAACACAGAAGATATCAGTCCACTAAGTGCGCTTTCGCTGGCAGTGATAATCTTGGTGTCCTGGCTCAGCTTCCTCACCTGCCTCTGGGCTTCCCCCAATTCACTAAGTACTTCTTCATCGCTTTCTTCCATTTCAAGAACAAGGGGAAAACTATAGCACTTGATGTGCACCTGTGTGTTGTGGGTACCCAACAAGCCAAACAAGAGAAGAAATAAAATAAACACCTTATTATAGTCAAGCTTGGACCAGGTCCCAGAAAATGTCTAAAAGCTTTTGTCTGCAGAAAACCAAACTCTCAGGGCTGATAACGGTGGCTGGATGTCAAAGGTATAATAAGAAATAAAGTTCTTTAAAAACAAACTGCAAACACCATAAAATCATATTGTTTTCAACTTCCCTATTTAGTGGCTTTGTTATGTGTGTACATTACAGCAGACATCTAAGCCAACGGAAGACAAGAATCTTCTAAGCTTGTCTTGTGTTTATACATGACTTCCGGAATTAAGGTTGCACACATGAGTTTTTTATTCACCCAGCATAATAGATCTGGTAAGTCTGAGAAACAGAAGAGCAAAGGGTTTGAAAGTGTGCTTCATTTAGCTGTTTTTCTTCCTTTTATGATAGTTGCATTTTCAGAAAAAAAAAAATCAATTCTTTTCATCATGTGTTTTTGACTTTCCATGGCTATTTTCAAGCTCTTAATTCCTAGTTCATTTATTTGTTTGTTTCTGTGTTATTTTCTTACTAGAGACATATGGCAAGACAGTACTATGTCGGAGAATTAAACTTGCTTTCTTTGTAATCAAGGGTTCCTATATGGAAATATTACAGCTAAACTAGGACGGAAGGCCTAGAATCTATTTGTGACCTAGGGTTATGAGATTACAAAGACCATCATGATTTATTTTAATCTGAATAGATTACAGGATGGAAATCATAAAATCATTACACAGTTTAGTTATCATTTCTTACTCAAAATGATTATAAAGATTAAAAAACAAATTTACTATCTGAATTTTCATTTACCAGTTACTCAAAATCTTGTCCAGAATAAAACGAAAAGTAGCAAAGTCTCTGGTTGGGCCCCTAATTATTAGTACTTAGCATCTATAGGATCTCATTTTCTCCAAGGAAACAAGAAATGCTTCCATTCATAGAGAAAGACCAGTTTCATTTTAAGCATGACTATTGATGTCCATGGCAAGTCTGCTGACTGAAAAGAAAGTGTTTATTGATTCAACCTTTCCATAACCCTCTACTAAAGTAAACACGTCTGAGACAACTAAGCAAAACATCAGATTTCACTCAACTACCATGTGGCCCTCTTTGCTTAAAGAACTTGGTGTGGGTCACAAGTCCAGCCAAGGTCCCAGCAGTACAAAGGAGCTACATTTTGTTTGGTACGTTAATCCTTCCTACCATCAGTTTTCCTGCCCATCACCAAGAACACCTTTTCTGGAGTCCTCCCTCATGGCTTCCTCTATCTTCAGTTAATTGCTGGTGGCTAAAAGTTTAGTATCACCCTCACTATAATAAATACTCTTGTAGTAAGTGTCATTTTCATCTCATTATAAATTGGTATAAACATCGTCTCTTAGGAGCTGGGGGGGAGTAAATCTGCACAGTTTCATCATCTTTGGGAAACTTCACCTTGTTGATAATGGTGTAATCGTGCATCATTCATGACTTTCCGGTCTGATTCAAACAAGAGTTTTATATTTCTAGTGCCCCAAATCCCCAACTCAACGCCATCTCAATCTCTGCTGAACTTCAGATTTTACGCAACACGTAGAAATTAGTGAAATAGCTTCACGTTCTGTGATATGACTTTCATAGTATATTCGTCATCACTAAGGCAAAAATCGTTAAAGATATGCACATTTGAGAAATAATATTGTATTTGCATTTACACTTCATTTATTCAGTCATCAAATATTATTGTTCATCTACTATGTTTGAAGCACCATACCAGGTGCTAAAAAACACAATGATAAATAAAACATATTCTCTGAAACTCATGGTGCTAGCTCCCCAGGAGAAAAATGTAAAGATGGTATTGTGTTGGTTACATACGAAAACAGTAATCAGAAAAAAATGGATAATTTTTCTGATGCATATGTGTTTTGTTAAAGAAAGACATTGTTTTGAGTTTTTCCTTCTGACAGTGATTTTTAGTTTCCACTGCTGCCTAAAGCAACTCTTGGATACAACTGTAAGATTATGCCATCCTTATGGAGTATGGTATTTTTTTCCTCTTCTATCGCAGTAAAGCCATGTATTCAATTAAAGCTATATAAAACTACAAAGATACACATTTTCAAGAAAATCTTAGGATACACCCTTTTGTATATCACTTAAGATTATACCCTTCGAGGAGCCAGAGTCCATTTATCACATCCTGCTTCTCACAATGGTATTACAATAAATACTCTGAATGAGATTTAAGAAACTTGGGTCAAAAATAACATCTTATAGCATGACTTATATATCTGGGTATAAAAGTATAAGTTGGCAACAGGATGGTGAAATGCTGCAATTTTAAGTTCATCCTCATTTTTCAGTCACATGTAACTGAAAGTATCAGTCAGTGGTCAGTGGTAGAGCAGCTGTCCCACTAGCCTACATGCTTCTCACGTAGAGTCTGATAAAGATGCCCAGACCCTGAAACCACTGGGGAAAACGCGGTATGTAGTTTGGAGACATTCATCAAATCTCCACTTTAAGGGGAAGGCAGATAATGTTTTATTCTTTTTGTTTTATTCTAAATAAGGTAGGTTCTTCTTTGAGTCTGCCCTAAGTGAAGTCTAAAAGAGTTAGGGTGTGCAAGGAAAATGGCCTATAAGTAGCAAGAAGGTTTACATAGTTTCAATATTTTGTAAACCTCTTCGGGAACTTTTTCAAGAGACTATGAAAAATATGGTTAACAAAATCAGGCTGGCGGGTTATGATAAATGTTTTAGCCAGTTTTATTGCTTCCCTAGTACCACATTCAGAGGGTTTTCTCCCAAAGGTCCGACTCACTAGAAAGCAAATCATGGTGTCTTGTCCCCTCACCACCATCACACTGTGAGTGAATCATTATTGAACTTTCAACCCCAAATGGTCCAGACCAACAACCAAACTATCAACAATGGTATTTAAGGATATACATTCTGAAATGTATCTGCCTAGGTTAGAACTCCAATACTACCTCTAGTTAAGAGGTCAAGTTATTCAATTTCCATGTCTGGATGTTCTAATCTGTAAAGTTCCATGATAACAGAACCGATGGGTTGTTGTTGGGATTAAATGAGGGAATATACTTAAAGTTTAGAAGAGAGAATGAAATATGCTACCAAACACTAATTACTGCTCTTGGAGTTGAGTTCTGTTGGCACACGAACTGAGATGATACAGAGGGATTAGGGTGACCCCCTCTCCCATGTGTGCGGGGGAGAGAAAAGAAGAGAGACAGAGACAGGTGACCACAGAGACAGAAAGTAGACCCACAGAGAGCTGAAGAGATGAAGAGAAGAGATTATATCAGTTAAGAAGGAAACAGATGCCACACTCAAATATAGATAATTTGAAGAGGATTTAATTAACAGGGCTTGATAACACTCCTAGGCTTAGAGGGCGGGGAGAGAGAGTCATTACGTGAACTGGCAATGAGGGATTCCAGTAACTTCTCGCATGGGTCTGCCCTTTCCAGGAAGATGTGGCCTTTGGTTGAGAGATGTAGTCAAGTGAGATACACCTACGGAAGGGTGCCAAACACCCCAATCTCATCCTCCTCGTCTCTAATCTCCTACCAAGACTCCCCATTGGCTGATTCCCATCAGACCCCAGAGGGCATTAAAACCATGTGATGATACCCATACAGATCATCCTCCAGGGACAGAAAGCTGGATGGAGAAGGGTGGAGGGTAGGAGCTACACAGAAGAGGTCCTGCACAGAGACCATCTGTGCCCACAGGAGGGACATCTACTATGCCTGAGGCCTCTTCCAGTGCCGACACTTCCATCCTTCCAACACATTTCCCTTTTAGCCTAAGCTATAACAAGTGATCTTCTATTATTTGTAACAAAAGCAACTTTGGCTTGAGCAGAAAAGTCTGGCAACTTCAAGAAAAGAGTAGAAAGTCTCTGGGTATAAAATCGGAGGAGCAGGTTGGCACTGTCCCATATTCACTGGTGATTCTTTCTCATGAAGCGACGTCAGGGGCACACATGCATTTTTATCTGTCACTGAACACAATTGCTGGGCTTTGCTCTTTGCTTCTCTATATAATACACTGGAGAGGAAGACTGCATACATTTTGGATCTTTCTTTATGAATAAAGAAGGCACCTTGCCGTATATTCCACTTTAATCCCTGCATCATACCATTCTGTGAAGACTGTCTCCATTTTTGAAATCTAGGATTAACATTTTTAGCGCTGATAACATATTTTTGAGCTAGGGAGACTATTTGGACTTCTCAGACCCAAGTCCAGAGGAGTCGGAGAAATTTTATCAAGAGGCGCAACATGGTAAAAGGTAAACTCTAAAATGGTATAAGCAGGTTTAAAAGTGATTGATAAGGTTCAATAAGGCTGTGAAAATAAATGGACAGGGGGCAACACTAGGATCTGTGATTACAGAATAAGGGGGATTGAAGGCAGAGAATCACTTAGAAATAATGAAAACACGAATAAGAGCAAGTGTCAGTCTATTAACCAAACAGAATCCCTAGTCAGACATTTACTGAGACTGAAGGGAAATAAGATGCAGAAAGAGCTGGTTAGGTAGGCTCACGCCAGGCTTGAATGTTACATACAAGTTACTTTTCTTTGCAAAGCCTATGGCCAGCCTGAAATTGGCACACGTGAGGAAGAAGTTTAAAACAGTGGTCCACAACATTTTTGGCACCAGGGATCGGTTTCGTGGAAGACAATTTTTCCATGGATGGGGGATGGTTCAGGCGGTAATGGGAGCGACGGGGAGCGGCAGATGAAGCTCCGCTGGCTCACCCGCCGTTCACCTCCTGCTGTGCGGCCCGGTTCCTAACAGGCCTCAGGCCAGTATTGGTCCGCAGCCTGCAGGTTGGGGACCCCTGGCTTAAAATAGCCTCCCAGTGGATTTTCGTGCACAGGACTCTTCCATGGCCGTCCAGTGCAAGAACATGGACAAGAAGTAAATTTAGGTCAGTCTGTTCTGAATTTAGGGACTTCTTTTGAGGTTCTAAATTAGGCCTCAGTTTAATGGAGAACTGCTATGAGTGTTCTGCTTGGGAAGATGGAAATTCAACAACTGGATAACCATATGTCTGTGCACTCATATTGGTGTTTAGCTCTTCAAGGAAAATCCTATTTCCTCCATTTCCAGATTCTTTGCGGGTCCTCATTGTGCCTACCAAGTACTACTGCCGATGTAAGGGTTTCGAGGCAAAAAGATTGTCATTACCTTGAGACCCAAATTTTCCATTTTATCTTCATCACACACTCAGAGAGGTTTGTGTTGTCTCCTTCAATCAGTTGTTCCCAACTGAGAGCAGTACGGTCCCATGAAGGACATCTGGCCATGTCCAGAGAGAACTGTAATTGTCACAGTCTGGTGTCAGGGGTGAGAGGGTGGAGTGTGTGTGGGGGGGGGAGAGTGAGGGGGACGGGCTATTGCCATCAAGTGGTTAGAGGCCACGGTTGCTGCTAAACACTGTACAGTCATCTCCCACCACACAGAATGATCTGGCCCCCAAATTCAATAATGCCGAGGCTGAGAAACCCTGCCTTAGACGTTCTCTCAGTCCGATAATTATACGTATGACGTCCCTGCTTAAATATCTCAATGTACTACTGGCTTAAGGACAGTGATAGACTTTCTTCAACTTTCTATATGTTTCTCAAGCCTTCAGTGGTTTTCTTTTCGTTTGTTGAACTTGCCTTAAATGGTTATAAAGATTTTAGCAATGTCAGGGATGCCAGTTTTTTCCTTCTATGATGAGGTAGTCAGGTGATGCTGAAGAACCCAAGTGTCCACATAAATTAAGAATGTTTTCAGAAAGAAAAAGAAATATGCCCTGTAACTGAATGGATGATACTGAAACATGTAGAGGAGAATGTCTTTTATTTCTAAGCATCAATATCTTCAAATAAGGAATCAGATAAGTTCTCCTCCCTATAGAGATCTGGGTGAAAGCAGGTGTATTATACTGTGTTTTCAAGTGATGCAGAATGGGGATGGGGAGAAGTCATTATTTTTGCCTTATTACAGATTAAAGTCGTCCAGAGCTTTCACAGTACATGGATCACAATTCAAAACAGCAGTTAGGGATACCCATTACCCAATACCAACAACCAAGCCATGAGAACTATGGCCTAAACGCTCCGCTTTCATGTCACGTCTCTAGACAAACTGGAAATGACCAGACTACCAGCATCTAAGAAGTTCATGTGATTAAAGATGCTGTCGCAATCTCCAGTTAGCTGACTTCTCTCCGCGTTCGCTGCTACCTAAGTACCGCTCTCAGGTCTTACTTTCCAACTTTGAAATTACCTGGGCTCCTCTCTGAACTTCTCCAGATTTCCATCACCTCTGTCCAGTTTCCGAGCCCGGAAAGAACAGAAGCACAACAAAGCCAGCACAGTAAAAGTCTAACTAGTACGTTAGAGAAGGCTGAGTTTAAGACTTCTCCCTGATCTGTTGCCAAGAAGCTCGCCTAAGCTTCATAAAGACACACACAGAGTTATATTAGTATATTCACAGAACACACACATATCCTGGTTTTTTCACGTTGAAGTTTTCTTGGGGGAGAACCATACTTGACTAATTATACTCCACGCCACATCTCCCGCAACAAAAATTTCCAAAGAAAACAGTTGAAATCTTACCATGGCTGGTGTCTGGATGAAGCCGCCTTGAGGATCATGGAATAAGCAGCTCCCTCTGTTGGGGGGGGGGGGGAAAGAAAGTGATTATGTCGTAGGCAAGGCCTTTAGATTGAGAGAGAATTAACTCAGCTTATAATAAATCACTGTTGACATCCTTGCTAAAGACTTCGTGCTCTCCCAAGCCAGGGGGAATTTTTAGCTGGCCAAGAAGGAAACTCCACAAATGTTGGCTATTATTTGCATGTGCAAGCTTCATAGGGGAGATCCTGAAGGGTTTTCCCTACACGGTCTGAGCGAACTCCACAGAGAATAGCTACCCGACTAAAACAAACAAAGATTGATTAATAACTTTTTATCATATTTTACAATTGAGACTTTGGAAAATATGTAACAGCAGGAGGCCCTGTCTTCACCTCACTTGTTTTTAACTTATATATTGGTCTTTCACTAAAGAAAAAGAAAATCTAAGTAAAAAGATTGAGGACAGCAATCCTTCCTTCAATGGTTTGAAGAAGAAAAGATTTTTCTTTTTCTTTGTACTTTGCAAGTAAATATTACTGGTCAACCAACTCTTATGAAGTTGCATAGACTTTATAGCATATGACTTGCTGTTTTATGTATTGTCTCATTTGCTCCCTGCAAAGCCCCTGAAGAAATGAAGGCACTTTCCATAATTCGTTCAGGTAAAGGGACTTTTTAGTCTGAGAGGCGAAGTGACTCAGGGACATGTGGGTGACAGAAGGGAGAAGAACTTTATGTGGACTGCAGCCCGGGGTCCATCCTCTATTACGAAGAAATACTTCATAAAGAGGATGTGTTTTTTAGTTAATAGGGTCAAATTTTACATTAATGATATTTATTGGAAACATAAAAAAGTCTCAAAGGGCAATTAAGTCTCCAGTAGAGTATTTTTTTCTCCCATGTCTGTTATACCAACCTTTGTACAACTATACAAAGTGATTCAGTGAAAACTGGATTTATAAGGATTAATCTCTGTACTCCCCTAAGAGTTTTAGCATATTTCTGGATGAAACTAGCACATTTTAGTGGGGTTTTTTTTGGGGGGGTGGGGATCGATTCAGAATTCTGTGTAAGTTAAATGTACACGAACAAGATTTGAACGATGGTTCCAAATTAGTAAAATTTACTTTAATTAACAGGTTACTCCAGAGAAGGGCTTGCCCCTCCTGATACAATCTCCATTTGGGTCCACTCTGTTTAGTGCTCTGAGAGGCTGACCCATAAGTGTTTCAACAATGACACCCTTGCCCTTTGGCTTGCATTTGGGTTCAAGCAATGGGAGGCCCTGGCAAGAGACTGGAAAGAAGGAAGTGAGGTTGAACTATTTATTCCCCTGGCCCCCTCCTTGCTGGCAATGCTCAGCTGGTCACTGCTCTCATCTGAAGGGTCTCGCCAGAGAGCTGCTCTCTCCTGATTCCAGGAACGACTCCTTTCTCTCACTCCGTCTCCCCAGTGGAACTCCCCAATAGAACTGCCCTTCCCCTGACAGTTTCCCTAACGCCTGCCCACGTCGGTAAAATCGGTTCTACTGTAGAACTTTCCCCAGATCAGATTGGATGAGATTCAAACAGGGCCCTGGCAGGAAAGGGCAGGTCCATCCAGACTGGGTTTCCATCTTTTTGGTAGATCTCAAAACTATGAGTCCAGGACTGTACATGTATCTGAGATGTTGATGGAATCAGTCTACTGAGATGAACTTTAGTTGTTCAAGGTACATCCGCTGTGTTGGTATCATTGCCCAAATGACAAAGAAACAAACAATGTGATCCTGTTCAATAGAGATTTCTGGGGGGTGGGGTGGGGGGGAGAAGATTGATTCAGAATTAAGTATAAATTAAATGTATATAAATAAGGTTTGAGTGATGTTTTCCACTTAGTAAAATTTACTTTAATTCACTGAGTACTCCAGAGAATAACAAAGAAATACCAGAATGATTAGTGGCCAGCCTGTATTAATTGCGTCAATTTGCCTATTTTCACTTAATGCAGTATTAACTTGAACTAATTATCATGGCATAAATTAAGTTATATGATCTTACATTAATTTTTACTGAAGTCCATTTTGGATAAATTAAGTTACACGATCAGACATGTGTATGTTTGTGTACCTATATATGCACACACGTATATATATATGACATATATAGAAATTTCACTGTTCACTTAATGGTTTCTACAGTACAACTTACAAATGCAAATACTATGTATCATTCAAATTCTGATTTTATGCTACTAATAAGCAAACCAGTAAATTAATAAACAGGTCTTTAAAAGATGCTCTTGAAAAAAAAAACGATGCGCTGGAGTTAAGAAATATACATATATTTATATATGATGTTAAATAATACATATATTTCCGGTTAAACGCAGGACTTCTGCGGCCCGTTGATTACTATTTCTCTTACACGCACTGTGGCGTTTTGGTGAACTACTTTGGCGTCAGAACACTCCTATGTATAGTCGGTTAGGCTCCTATTAACACAGCACGGTATTTTCAGCTTAGGCATTAGCTGTTTTAAACCACACTGCTTAAAGTGTCCCCTTGCAGAAAAGAAAAATTACTGTATTCAAGCATAATCCCATCTGTATAAATCTACCCAAATCCTTTAGCCTAGGAGATGAGTACTCAACCGATGTAGGGATAAATATACGTATATCTAATTTTGGCGAGACTCCTCACAATAAATGAATTTTGTGAGAATTACTTTCTGACCTCCTCCAGAGGGTCTGAGAAGCACAGGCACAAACGTGAGATGAGCATTTAAAGAAAAGCAAAATTGCCAGTGATTAAGATGCACACTCTGTACGTCAAGCTCTGAACAGTCACATGATAGAATCTACTGTGACTACACAGTCTCAACAATGGCTCCCAGATGTGATTTGCTTGGCTGACATTTCTGTGTGTGTGTGTGTGCGCGCGCGCGCGTGTGCACGTGTGTGTATGAGTGTGTGTTTCTTGTCTCTTTCTCTGCAAAGCATTCTACTCAGACAGCCAGGGTAACAGGTCAGACAAGTTCTCCCACAAACAAACTCAACACTGTTCATCAGTCACTCTTCGCACTTCGAGAATTTACTTCCTCCTGAAAACCACTCGTGAAATGAACCATTTTTCCTCTTCTTCAGATTAGGGGACTGGAACGGGGGGATCAGCACACTCATGGTTATAGACTGACACTTTGAGACGAGTGAAATTAAAGGCAACAGTTCTGGCTGATAGGTATTCCATTCCGGCAAGCACAGATAACGTAAGTAATACAAGAGCCATTATTCACCCATTGGTGCTTCCTTGGTTTTCGCTTTCTAGCTCTGTGCAATAACACTGACAGCTGAATCCTATACACTTCACAAAGCCAGAGGCTAATCCCATTGGGCCATCTCAATGACCCTAAGCAAATCCAAGAAATGGGGAGCAAAAATGACTCTGCACAACGAATTTCACGCACATTACTCAAGGTGGAGCCACCAGGTCCTACCTTCAAATGTCATTTATTTTCACGTTACACTAGCTTTTCCCAAAGTGTATGTTAATGTTCCTTGACAAAGAATCCTGTTGGGGAAAGTGGGCACACAAAATGAGACACTAGACACAACTTGAGCAGGTTTGGTTACCACCTAATTTCTCTTCCCACGTTTCATCCGTTGCTCCGCTCTGAATTTTTGAGAGCATAAGTAAATGTTTCAGAATTCATTTAAGTCTCCCCTTCAGCCTCTGACTTCTTTAGTAAACGTGGCTTTAGGCAATTATATTATGTTGCTTATGCAATCTCAACAAGTTTGGAAGAAAATAAGGTAGATTGGTGGGAAAGGTCATTAGAATTAGACATAATTATGTCAACAATGAATAACAGCGGACAGCCCGATGATCCTATAATAAGAGTACAGGTGACCCTTGAACAATATGGATTTGAACTGCAGGGGTCCATTTATAGGCTGAGTTTTTCAATAACTATGTACTACACGATCCACTGTTGGTTGAGTCTGCGAATGCAGAACCATGGACACAGAGGGCCTACGGTAAAGTTATACGTGGATGTTTGAGTGCAGGGAAGGTCTGGACCCCTAATCCCAACATTGTTCAGGGGTCAACTGTAATAAAAAGAAAACAGCATAATTCACAGTAAGCGGTGGGCTGGGGTGGTAACAAACAGCTCTACGAAGTTCAGTTCAGAAGGGTTTGCTAGGTTCACAACACAAAATAATTTCTGTTCTTAAAGGCAGACGTTTGGTCAACCTCAAAAGTATAAATAATCAAATATATAAAACTGAAATTTGGGTGAGAATTGAAAAATTACCTAATCTAGCTTTCTCATTTTACAGAAAAGAAAACTGAAATTCTGGGAGACCACTGAGTCGTTAGCATGAGTCGACCAATTTTGTTTCTTTGTTTGTTTGAAGAGAATAGAACCCAAACTGTTCATTTGTCACCTAACGCTGATGTCAAGCCACACCTAATATGCTAAATGTTAGCAGGCGATTCTGATAAATGGATAAACGAGTTTGATTACATTTTTTTTACCAGAGGTAAAGGTTAAAATCTGGAGCCAAGTATATTCATTATTTACTATAAATCAAAACTTCATTTTTGAGTGATATTTTCAATTAATCAACAATACAGGAAATTGTGGAGAACACTTTGAAGGGCTTCCGGGATCTTGTTTCAACAAATAACTTGTTGCCTCATGAACTGGGAAAGCTGCTGGCACATGAGCCTTGGGTGCTCAGCAGGGACATTTGGAGCCATATTGGAGCCTGAAGCCAAAGCAAAAATGGGTACCACTGTATACACATATCAGAAAAAAACACGACTATAAATAGAAACTTGCACTGCCCAATCTATTCGCATGCCATTGTCAACCGTCATAAACCTGCCCAATGATGATCTGATACCTTTGAGGGCCTGAGAACCATCATCTAATTGGAAGGGATACTTTACATCACAAGACCATCAAACAAACAACAGCTTGTAGTTATTTAAATTTTGATATTTTGTTCATTGTGGATTATCGTATGAATTTTTATTTTTTAAATTGCATTAAAATATCTGTTATCTCGATCACTGAGTTTTTGGTGCGGCTTGAATTTTTGCACTGATGCTTTCATGTTTGCCTTACCCACTTCACGGTCGTCCCAGCTCTAACACTCTGACCCTTTAGAGATTGCCTCTGTTGTGAAGGAATGCCTCACCAAGGTCACTCCCAGTAACTGATCGCTGGGGAAGGAGCCTGGCCATCCAGGCCCAACTGGGCCATCTCTAAAGGGTCATTCTAGCTCCAGAGCTCCAGCCAGAGCTGATGTGGGGACTGAGTTATAACTGGACTTCTTCCTCTGCTCTTCCACAGGTGTTGACCTCAAGGGTACGTTCGTTGTAAAAACCTGCTGTACGTTAAGCTCCGTCTGTGAGGATGCTTCCCAGGGAGCACTATCTGTAACAAATATCCAGTTATATGAGCTAATATTTATGGAGCACACACCAGGCTCAATGCATGTTTATATGTATTTTTTATTACCCTAGCAATAAACCAGTAAGGTTTATAAGCAACACGGATTTTTTTTTCATGGTATTAAAATCAATCATACACAATGTCATATCTTTTCAATGGATAAAGTGACAAGAAGAAACCCACATGAAACCAACATACTGTGTTGTAACACAACATGAGTCAATGGTTTTCCTTTCTTCACTGGCCTGAATGTTATAAACATACTTAACCCCAGGGTGAAGGCTCAGGTATGTAGTCCAGAGCACATGCTTTAAAAAGCCAGAGAAGGATTTAATACAGTTTAAGCTTTCAATTCAAATATTTCAAGTTAAAAATAAAATTCACCAAGAGAGACACACTTCAGCTACTTAGAATTTTATTCTGTCACGATACTGTGGATAAATGAGGGTTTTAATTTCATTTAGTAAATGTTAGTGATAGTGGTTCAAAATTTAAGTGTTTCATAATCTCAACATTTCTACTTATTCTGAATATAAGTAGACTATAATAGAATAGTAGAATAGAATAGAAATCCATTAAAGACTATAATATTATTACCTCTGTATATTTAAACACAAATTATTACCTCTGTATACTAAAATGATAATACATTTGTAAAATATAATAAAAATATTCTCACTTGAATCGGGAGATTTACTTTGTGTGGTCCAGGGTGGGGTCCCACAAATTCATGTGAGCTCTTCAGAGATGCAAATCACCTATTAGGAGCTGCTTTCTTGAGTAGAGTTCTCTTTTTAAAATGCTTTTTGGTCTGGATCATTCGCTAAATCGTATTTCTGAACTCACTGTGGCACATCTTTTCTTTCTGCAGTTATGGTCCCCATATTTCTGAGCATATTGTATTTTATATTCAGCTCTCTTAGTGTTCTGGTTCATATGAAATGGTGCTATTTATTTATTACAAGATCTCACATTTGTTTTATCCATCACAAGCTAATGTTTGTATGAATTAGGCCCTAGAGATGTAATATCATCTTTAAAAAGCTGCCCCAAAGACAGAGAGCTGAGAATCAAAAGCAGAGTAAGAACAAATGTACATAGCCTGAGCTTCCAAGTTCATATTTCTTATATGTGACTATGTGAAAAGCTTGGATCCACAATCTGCTTTTTTTCTCTCTTTTGGTCAAAAATAGCTATTAGAGTGCCAGGAGAATGTGCAAACCATAGAGATGACTGGATAGAGATGTCTATCCAATGACCCTGGGCCAGAGCCAGGAGAAAAAATGACAATGATCCTGTGAAGCTATTACTCTATTTTTACCTGCTCTTAATTTCACATTTCTCAATCTTTTTCAGAACAACAATATTTGAAGACTGCATCATTTTACTGGTTGATTTTTGAACTGTAAGTGCCCCCTAAATTTACTACTCTTCAACAAAATAATCTAAGAGTGTGAAATTGCTGGAGTTGTTAGCAAGTAAATCTGATTTATTCAAAACATTAGAAAGTCCCAGGTAATATTCAATTTTGCAAACTAAGATAGTTAGCAACTTGCAAACACCTGATTTTCGTGGGAGCCTAGCATCATGTCAAAATAAATCCACTTAAAGAAGCATTTGTCGAGCATTATTTTATGTGCCTGGCGCAGTACTAAGCAGGGAGCATTCAAAGATTGCTCACTGTACCTGTTCTTGAAGCACTCACCGTTAACTGAGAGGCTTTCAACAAAATGTAGGCGTTAAATTATTACCGTGGCAATCAATTTTATAAGAATGGCGGGCTAAATGCTCGTGTCACTGAAGCGTCTAGGACTATATAGACGAGCCACATTTCAGGATATGTCCATTTAGTTCATTATTGGAGGCCATCTGGAGTGTGTTCAATAGAAATAAATTTTGAGGAGATGTTCAAAGGGAGAAACTCATCTTCACTCTTAAAACCCTAAGATACTTAAGGTAAAACCTTAAGGTCAACTGATGTCAACTGGCACAAAACAATATTCAGTGGCAGGGCCACTTAAATCAAGACTCTAAATATGTAAATAACCACCCAATATTATAAGAGTTTAGCATCATAATTAGAAGAAAATTCTGGATATTTTTAGATAGTTTGGTAACTGCATGGCAGTGGACAGCACTGTGGAAGAAACTGTATTGGAAACCGACCATCATACCATAATATTTCACAACATCATAAAAAATGGTTTATTTAACACCTTCATCTAACAACTTGCATCTGCTTTGTTTCCAGACCATTTTGACCATTGTCCACACTTCCAAGTGACTCATTTCAGTGATTTTTCAGGAGTTGTAACAAGTAGCTGACTTAACATAAGAAGCCACTCTAAGAAGTCTCTAAGAAGCTAATGGATCTGTGACCTAGTCATCACTGATTATCCACACCTAAATACAGCGCATGATGTGTGCGCCCCTGCCCAAACATCCTTTATATGCCAGAGGATGTTGAAATGATGTCCTGTTGGCACAGGCTCTGTTTACCACACTGCCTTGACTTCATGAGTTGGGGCACATTCTGTTTGGGTTTTGTAAGCCAAGGTCATCATTGCATAAATCAGCAGCCCACAAATTGCTGTTTCTTAGGTGACCTGATAGTCTCTGCTCACAGCAAAGGCTGAGTGAGAGTTACCCTGGGTTTCTGTGGGACGTGGCAAAGCAAACTTACTCAGAGTTCCTTGGCTGAATCCAGGAAAAAAAGTCGAGTCTAAGATGAGTCACGATTGAGCAAAAACCTTGTCTGAAACTCTCCTTAGAGGTTATGTGCTCTTCTAAAATTACACATTTGGATTGATGTATTAATGTGGCTGTATTGTGGTTGCCTGGAGATGACTTGGAAGCCACCGAGTTGGATGATGGTGTTCTTTGTCAATGATTATTTCATCTTAGGCATCATGCTTTACTAGCACCTTTCACAGGCAGAAATATGGTTGCCCTTCCTCACCTATGAAAGAAGAGACATTTTGTATATTGCCTCCTTCATCCCTATTAGGGGACATTTAAACTCAAGGGCATTTTGTTCACTTGATGATATCCTAAAGTTTACTGTATTTGTAAATCATTTGGACTGAATATTATCACTTCGCAGAGACTAAAGAGACAGAAAATGAAGAAACAAAGAAAATCTCAAGATGGGTTTTGCTTCCAATCATTTTTGTTTTTCTTTCAGCAACTTTAACAACTACTATATATGATGTTTGGGGTGAGATTGTAGGAAGACAATGAAGAGAAATAAGATGCTTGTTCTGTTTTCAAGGAGATGCTATAGGAGAGATGTCATATATAAAACAAAACTGATAGGAAGTTACTGACAAAATGAATAGGTGGTCAAATGTAGAGAGTTTGCCTACGGCAGGTGGGACCAGGGAGGGCTTTTCAGAATAGTTTTTTTTTTTTTTTTTGGTTTGTTCCTCAAAAGAGCATAGCTATTGAATATTCGGGGACAAGAGGATGGGCTTTTTATGTTGCATAAGCCATGGCACAGAGGTGGGGGATGGGTAAACTGGGAACTAAATGATTACTTGGCTCCAAGAAGGTTGATATGTTATAAAATGGATCTGAGCAGTTATTTAGAGGTGACAGAACATGAATAAAGATATTTCCATAGTTAACCTAAGGATTTGGGCTAATGTGATGGCATTAGAAATTAAAAGCAATACATACTTGTGAAGAAGAATGCAAGAGGAGGTACAACAGAAGATTTGGTGACAGAGTAACTGGAACCATGAGGGTGAGGCATGACCAAGAGCAGTTCTGAGATTCCGAACCTGGGTGTATGGTAGGAGAATGGCACTAAGGGCAGAAAAAAAATATCAGGAAAGGAAACTGATGTAGCCTGAAGAGAGAGGGAAATGAATTCACTTTTACATTTGTATATTATATTTAAATGTGATAACTTTTAGGTGGTAATGGATCATCCAGGTAAAGATGCCCATCACATATTTGTATTTGTGGGACACGACATCAGGATAGGTGTCAGAATCTGAGAGTTTTACGAAGTACAGTTTGAAACTGTGGAGCTAGAAAATACTGCTCTGATCTCCAATTAGGCTGTATCTGTGTAGTACCACAATTCAATATTTTTCCTCCTTTATCTTTGACTCAAAAGAGGTGAAAGAGATTTCCACTTCTGAGGTGAAGTAAGTGTATACTTTTTTCCTATTTTTCCTGCTCAGTACTACTAGAAAAACCCTGGATATTATATGCAAGACAAAAAGACTTTGAAAGGTAGAAAGAAAAAAAAAAAAACCCAATTGGCTATAGACCTTGGGACCCAAAGAACAACCAAAAGGTGAATTCTCTGGTTTTTGTGTGCCTTATATATACCCCATGCTTACAACCGGAGAAGCCACCAATCTAGAAACACTGGTGAGTACAGGCATACAAAGCCCCAATAAAAGCTCACTCTTTCTGGACAAAGGACCAGGAAAGGAAGAGCCTAGCAAGAAAGAACATTTTTAGATAATGATCACTCTACTCCAGCCAAAATCCACAAAAAATATTGTGGCCTTAGCCCCAACCCCACAGGCAAAGACTGAATAGGAAGTCTAGACTCCTACACTCCCCTGGTAGTAATGAAGTGGAATGACCCCCACTTCCCTTGCTAAAGCAGAGTCCAAAAAGCCACCTAAAACTGAAGATATAAGTAAGATCCAGATTCTCGTAACATCATACCCCAAATATTCAAGTTTAAGTCGAGAACATCACTCAGCATAGCAAAAACCAGGAAGATTTCAAACTGAACAGAAAAGAAAAATCAATAGTTGACAACACTGGAATGGTAGAGATGCTAAAATTATCTGACAAGCATTGTAAAGCAGTTATCACACACACACAAAATGCTTCATGGACAGTTACAAAGAGGCCCGAGAAAACTGGAAAAAAATTGATAGTCTCAGCAGAGAGATAGAAGATATAACAAAGAGCCAAGCAAAAATTTTAGAATTAAAAAACCAATAACGTAAATTTAACAACTCAATGGATTGACTCAACAGCAGAATGGAGGTGGCAGAAGAAAGAATGAGTGAACTTGAAGATAGAACCATAGAAATTACCCAATCTGAAAGACAGAGATAAAATAGACTAAATATGAAAATGAACAGAGTTTCAGGAACCTGTGGGACTATAACAGAAGATTTAACATCCATGTCACTGATATTCCAGAAGGAGAAGAGGTGATGCTGAGACACTTCACCAACAAAGACACACAGATGGCAGATGAGCACATTGTAACATTTAATGGCATATGTCTCTGTTTTGTTAAATTTGTTCACTGGTTTTGTTTTTTAGATTTCCACATATAAGTGAAAACAAACAGTATTTGTCCTTCTCTGTCTGACTTAGTGAAATAAGTATAATAGCCTCCACACCCATCCGTGTTGTCACAAATGGCAAAAGATTTTACTCTTTTTTATGGCTGAGTAGTGGTCCACATACTGCATCTTCTTATCTGTTTAACTACTGACAGACACCTAGCTTGCTCCCGTATCTTGGCTATTGAAAATAATGCTGCTGTGAGTATCGGGGTACATATAAGTAATGGAGGTAAAAGTTACAAATAAATGGAAAAATAATTTAAAACGTGAAGCCTTGTGATAGGTACCAATATGAGTTTTATTATGTATAATTATCCCCATTATTACATTTTCATGATAATTTTATATAAGAACTTTTATGAAAAAAATTAAAAATATTTAACATTATATGTCATTAGGGCATTAGGGGTTTGCAAATTAAAACAATGATGAAATGCCCTTCTACACTCATTAAAACGGCTACAGAAGCAAAAACAAAAACAAAACACCTGAAAATTCAAATGCTCGTGAGGATGCGGAACAAGTGGAATTCTCAGTCATTGCTAGTAGGAATATAAAATGGTACAGCTACTCTGGAGAACAGTTGGCAATTTCTTATAGAGCTAGAAATGTAACTACCACACAACTCAACAACTGCATTCCTGATCATTTATCTTAGAGAAATGAAATCTTATTTTACACAAGTATATGTGTATATATAAAACCTTTATAGCAGCTTTTTTCAGAACAGCCGAACACTGGAAACAACCCAGATGTCCTTCAACAGATGAATGTTTAAACAAGTTCGTACATCTGTAACATGGACTGCTACTCAAACAATAAAAAGGAATAAATTATGTATACATACAACAATCAATGAATCTCCAAAGAATTGTGCTGGATGAAAAAAATACCCCAAAGTTATGTACCATGTTTCTATAGCATTTACATAACTTTGTTGAAATAAGAGAATTATAGAAATGAAGAACAGATTAGTGGTTGCCACAAGCTAAGGAGGGCATGGGAGCAGGAGGGAAACGGGCAATGGCTATAAAAGGGTAATGTGAGGGATCCTTGAGTTTATGGGAAAGTTCCTCCTGTGTCTTCACTGTATCAATAGCCATATTCTCATTGTGATGCTGTACTATAGTTTTGCAAACTGTTACCCTTGTGGGAAGCTGGGGAAAGTATCTCTATTATTTCTTACAATTGTATATGAATCTATAATTATCACCCAATAAAAATTTAATTAAGAGCAGACAAACAAAAAACAATCAGAAAACATGAAGGTTAAGATCTTCTTAGAAACATTAACTTGTCCAACATTGATTATATATAATTCTTGGACTGTTGATCAGTGTTCTAAATGTACACTTTATTATAAGGTCCCCAAAAAAGTTAGGAAATCAATGCTGTTATGAAACCCTATGTTTTACTTTCTTGAGTGATGGAGATTTAAATCTGTACTCCTGAAATGGCATTAGCACATGATCCCTGTAATTTAATAAAACAAAATTGTTCCAAAAATGAAGGTGAAAAGAATAATATTGAAAAAGCACTAATGAAGGAGAATTATTGTCATATACATAAATACAACTGGGAGGATGAAGCAATATGACTTTTTGTATGTAAATACTTTTTTCAAGGAAACTAGAAAATTCATATTTATATGAAAATGAGTAATAAATGTTTACATAATCTTTAAATCTTAACATACTGACAGAGTATGAGACAAAAGTTTGCAGTTATGCTTTCCTTTCTTATTTTTCTTTTTTCAATTTTATGTTCTAGTTTAAAACCTCCCAGGTAAAAATCGAACACACAAAATTTGTCCTATAGAGTACCACTCAAATATTAAATAAAAATTGCTTAACGATTTAAAATAAATACTAAATGATTTTTAGTGTATTCTTTTTTGTTTGTTTGTTTGTTTGTTTGTTTTGTGATACACGGGCCTCTCACTGTTGTGGCCTCTCCCGTTGCGGAGCACAGGCTCCAGACGCACAGGCTCCGGACGCACAGGCTCAGCGGCCGTGGCTCACAGGCCCAGCCGCTCCGCGGCATGTGGGATCTTCCTGGATCGGGGCACAAACCCGTGTCCCCTGCATCGGCAGGCGGACTCTCAACCACTGTGCCACCAGGGAAGCCCGAGTTTATTCTTTTAAACATACAAGAATTGTTGTTCTTGGATTTTTGTACCATAGCTGATTGGAAGGGTTTTCTTTAGATATTAATAAAATATGTAACACTTCTGGCTTCTTCACTTTAATAAAAGTGATTTTTCTACCCCCAGATAATTATATGAATGGTCTTTTATGGTGGGAGAGGATTGAAAAATAGCCTCTAACCTGCTCTCTGTGCCCCAGGCTCACTGAAAATCAGGTAAATCCTCAAAACCCAAAGACCCTGCAGGATCTGGCCACCACAGGTGTCAAATGGCCCAAACTCAACATTCTTCCCATCACTTGCTCTGCTACTGATACAGTGGTCTCCTTTGTGTTCTTCAAGCGCATTCAGCACTTTTCCACCTCAGGACCTTTGCATGTACTTTCCTTCTATCTGGAATGTATTTCTCTTAATTATCCACATGATTTGTTCCTTCATTTCATTTAGGCCCCTGCTCAAATGCTCTCTTTTCTGAGTGTTCTATCTGAAATAGCACCTTGTTCCCATTTCTCCCTGCCCCTTTAACCTGCTGTTTTATCAAGAACACTGACATATCATTATATAATTGTCTGTTTTGTTCCCACCACCAGAATGTAAGCACTAGGAGAACAAAAACTTTTTCTTACTGCTGCTTCTCCAGTGTCAACAACAGCGTACAGCACACAGTAGGTGCTCAATAAATATTTGATAAATAAATGAATCACGTAAGTACACCTACATTCTATGATCTGGCTGATCTCTCAAAAATACTTCTTTATGGATTTCAGACACCTTAAAAAAAAGGGTTCCTAATTTCCTCTACTGAGCATAGAATACTTTCTGAATGCCCTGATATGAGATCTGAGGTCCCTGACATGTAGTCCAAGCCACTTTCTCTTCAGTTTCTTCTTTGATTTCCACCTTAAATAAATCCTCCAATTTAACCTGCTAATTATTTCCTGACTTTGTCATGTTTGTCACTAGTTTGTAGGGTGACCAACCATCCTAGTTTGCCTAGGACTGCAGAGTTTCCTAGAACACAGGAGTTCTAGTCCTAAAATGAGAAAGTTCCAAGCAAGCTGGGATGAATTGGTCACTTTAGTACATAGACATCTTACTCTCTCCCTTGGCTGGAAAGCCTCTATTCTCTTCTTAATTTATCAAGCCCCCCTGACTCCAGTAAGACCAACTCGAGCTTTACATCTTCAGCAAAGCCTTTGCAGTCTCTGCCACACTCCACAATGTCTTATCCTTACATTTGGTAGCAATTCTTGTTTACTATTTTAGCAAATATTATTAAAGTTTTAAATGTATCTGTCATTCACATATATATATATATATATATATATATACACATACACATACATAGGTATGTGTGTATTTTCTCTCTCTCCAATCAAAGCAGGAACTATACCTCATTTTTGTATATGTCTAACCATCTAGCACAGTGCTTGACATGCAGTAAATATTCAACAAATGTTATTGTTGCTGGATATATTCTGTCTCTTGAAAGTTGACTGTCTCATATGGATACATAATCATCTGGTAGGCTGCTTGGAGAAAGTGTGAGGTAAAGTTTAAAAACCCAGGATGCATGGTTTTGGCGGAACAGGGGATTATTTTAGTTTAAAATAAAAGAAATAGAAAAAGTGCAGATTTGGACTGAGATGTCCCCTTTGAAAAAAATGTCTGATGTTTCTTCTCTTGTTCCATGCCGACTATGGAAAATCCATGAAATGTCCTATGGATAAAGTTTAAATTGGCGTCTACACAATGCCAGAATATGTGGTAAAAAGGGGGGAAATATAATGAAACATCTTGATGACTTATAACACACCATGTTCTAATATCTGGCAGCATCCTAAAGACCAACTGAAGTTTTCACTTTTCATCTCACGATTTTGGTGCTGTGTAGACAACAGTCCAAGAACTGCAGCAGTCGGAAAATTGCCACAGTGAGGCTGAATTTTACTGGCTTAGCAATGAGGGGAAACTCACATACTGCTTGCCAGAAAAATAACTGGCTTTAGTTGGTGCTATTAGTCTCATGCTTTTTAGGAGCACTTAATTTAAAACAAAATTGTGGGCTTAACTCCCACCCTAATGTTTTGAGACTGCTGTAATAATCAAATATTCAAAGTGTTCTTTATCCAAGCCAGTGGGTAAGCTTCTGGTTCAAGCTACATCTAGAACAAAAAGATTTTCATTTGGTGACTGGTGATCCCTGCTTTAGCACAAGCAAACACATCAAGATGCATTCAGGCTTACAGCACAGAAATTTGTGAGCAGTAAGGTTTAACCTGACAAAATAATCACTATGGAAAAGCAGCTTACAAGTCACACTAGCCACCAAAATAGAAGCTTGGTTTTCTAACTGGCTCGTCATGGAAGCCCTGAAACAATATGAGGGATTGTTAATAGCGGTTTAGAATCACTATCTCACGTCGGCCCCTTAAACCTGAATTCTGACCCAGTGCTACAGAGCATGCGACACTTCAGCATTTGAAGGACGTCGGGATCAATCCCTTCCATACTCAGAGTATCTTAAAGACCATATTATATTTGTGAGTATAAACCTTTGCCTTTTCAGTAATGACGTTCTGGCTTTAATCTCTGTTTCAACTCCATCAGAAACATGGTTTACTTGGATAAGAGTATATTGGAAAAACACAGGACAGAAAATGCCTTCTAAAATGAGTGAAATAAAGCAAAGTTTTTTTATTTTCCTCCACCAATGCTATCGTCATTTTCTTCATCTAGGTGATCCTGTCCTCTGTGATATTATTTAGAGGCAAGTCAAGTTTTGCCTTGCTTCTTTTTTATTGTAATCAGAACACCTAACATGACATCTACCCATTTAACGCATTTTAAGTGTACAATCTAGTACTGTTAACTATAGGTCCTTAGAATCTATGCCTCTCTCACAACTGAAACTTTATACCCCTTGAACAGCATCTCCCCATTTCCCCTCCCCCCTGGCACCTGGCAACTCCCCTTCTAGTCTTTGCTTCTATGAGTATGGCTAGTATAGAGACCTCATATATGTGGAATCTTACAGTATTTGTCCTTCTGTCACCGGCTTATTTCACTTAGAATAATGTCCTCCAGGTTCATCTTAACAAGACCATAGATATCCATCTCTGCTGAGAATATCATGGGACAGAATTTTACTAAATCAACAATCCTTTTAAACACACTCTGTGTGGTTACCAGAGAGGAAAGTGGGGGAGAAGGGATAAACTGGGAGATTGGGATCAACATACACACGCTACTGTATATAAAATAGATAACTAGTGAGCACCTACTGTACAGCACAGGGAGCTCTTCTTGATCCTCTGTAATGACCTACATGGGAAAAGAATTTTTAAGAGTGGATATATGTGTATGTATAACTGATTCACTTTGCTGTACAGGAGAAACTAACACAACATTATAAATCAACTACCCGCCAATAAAAATTAATTAAAAAATAAACAAATACACTCTGTGTCAAGGAAACAGAAGCAAAGCCAAACCAAGAGATGAATTTTCTGATGAATCTCGTCAAGCAGAGGAACCAAGTTGGAATAAAGGGCTCGTACGGGGCCTTTTACAGTGTTAGATAGTCTTCTTTGTGAAGCCTGTGGCTCTTGTTTTATCATATACTGTAATTTGGTTTAAAAAATGCATAGCTGAGGTTAATACAATTGAATGAAAGCTACTGACTGAAGTGATTGGAATGTCTGAGTGGCCACTAGTCAAATCTTACTTATTTTCACTTCCCACTTGTCAGATAGGCGGTGCGTGATTACAGGATGGAAATGAGTCAGCTCTCTATTCCGACTGTACAGTCCCTTCACTTTTACAAGGTCAGCCTCATAAATAACATTCCTAGAAGTGAAACAAAGTTGCATGTAATTACTGATAGGGGTAAATGTGTGTCTGATCCTTACGGTATCATTTAGACCAAAAATAATTTGAGAAGCAAAGATATAATACATTCCAAATCAGAAAAACAAACAAGGAAACAAAGCTACTGTTTTCTGTAGAGAGAGCAGAAAACTAGTATCAGAATCTACAGATGTTCTTTTCTCTGAACTGCAGGTTATCTCTCAGCAAACAATTTCTACCTTCTATTTTAATGAAGCGGTAAAGAAATACTTGGTGCACATTCAACATAAAAATTCTAGTATCACCGATGGCAGTTGTTAGACAATTTGAGACTGAAAATCACCGTGAGTGGTGGGGTGGGTTTGGGGGGTGAACCCTAGATGCTCTGTCTGTTCTGCCTGGCTCACTGTCTATCTCTACCAGTTACAAACCTTGAGGATAACTCTGGGTAAGATTCTTCACCTTTCCATGCATTCATTGTCTATTGTGTAAAATGGCAATAACAATAACTATTTTATAGGGATTTTGCAAACAGTACATGAGTGAATGTATGTAAAATACTTAGTATAGCACTGGCACGTTGTGAGTTAGTAAGGGTATGATGTGAAGGGCTTGGATACACTTTGTAATGTGTACCATTCATTTCAGAAGGAAACATATCAATGAAAAATGCTTTGTATTATGTTTGTTTTTTAAAAAACTTCAGTTCTAAGACCATGGGGTAAATAAACTGCAAGTCAAATAAGGGAGCAGTGTAAAAAGAGGGGAGGGAGTGAGGAGGGGGAACTTGAGTAGTTTAGAGAAGTCACATGCCATAACAAATATTCTGAAGGAAGAACAGTGTCTGTGACAAGCAGCATCCCTTGCTTTTTACTGAATCAGAGCCTGCTGTATTCAGCCAATCCAAGCTATACCACACCAGACCTCTCATCTCTATTATTGTTTCGTCCCTGCTTAAAAAAAAAAAATCAGCTGCACAAGGTATGGACAATGTACGAGTCTCAAAGGTTGTGTTTGTCCTGGGGTCTCCCCCCATAGATGATCCTAATAGGGGACCCCATTGGTGGAACATCATGAATCAGGCGGCCATGGCCAAGGAGGTAGGTGGCTGCTGATGGCTGTGGCCCATTGGAAATGGCTTTGGATGACTGCCAGATTGTGTGTAAAATTGTGAAATGTTTGAAACAATACAGTCTTTACAATGTTATAAAATACTAGCGTGGTTAGAGCGGGGCTGCAGACTGGCGCATGGCCAATAAAACCTCAGGATTCCAGTCAGCTGTAACCTGGAGCTTAATGTTGTCTGAGGTGTTCAAGGTCATCTCTCCCCAACGTCTTGTAGGTCAACTCAGTCTTTATAAGCTGCCTCATTGAGCTTCTGCTCTCCAATCACCCTTGTTCAAAAAAACTTTAGTCAATTTGTCTCCAAAATCCCCCCTCAAAAAAGTCATTTTGAGGGTTAACCTTAAAAGTTTTACTTAGGAAAATTTTTCTAACAGTTGAACTTGCTTCTTGTTTTTCCCTGTTTAACTAGAACATGCTTGCTATTTACATGCTGCTAAACTTGAAAAACAGAAAAAGAGATCACCTCTAATTCCACCACCCTAAGGCAACTGAACTAAACTAGTGGTGTTTTTCCCTCTAGTATTTCTTCCAGTGTGTATTTTACATATTTATGATCATATTGAATTTATAATTTGTAATTATCTTCTCTCAAACTTTATATCAAAATTCTGTTTTGTCTGAATACCATGTATTTCCTAAGTATAGTATTAGTGGCAGAATCATATTTTATTTTGTATTTAATCATTCTCATATTACTGAATATTTATCTTGTTTTCTTTCTCAGAGAGGGTGCTATGTTAAATAGTGTTTCTATTTACATAAAGCTTTTCTGCATTTAGTATTATTGCCTTAGGATAAACTTCCAGAAGTGACATTAAAGGGTCAAGAGAGAGAGTCATTTTTAGAGTCTTGACAAATAGTGACAAATAGCTTTTCCAAGAGGGTTTTTTCCAGATTTGCAGCCCATCAGCAAAGTATGAGAGGGTTCGCTTCATCCCCTCATCAGCAGCAGTAAGTAATAGCAAGCACTCTTCTACAGAAAGCAAATATGCTACTATCAAAAATGAAAAGTTGTCCTGTTCCCAGAATGCATCGGTCGAGAGATGGAAGTACTCAGCAGTGTTACACAGAAAGGGTCGGGGAGCTACTTCATGGGTGCTTTGTTTTCAGTTTGTTCTTCAAGCAAAAGTAGTTCTTCTAAACAAAAGGGAATTTCATTCATAGTAAATGAAACTGAGGACAGAGAGAACATAAGATAGAATACTCCGGATAGCGAGAAAAAGCATCTACTGCAACTTCATGCAGGGTTCCCGGGGAAGGAGTCAAGCAGCCGCCCTTGGGAAACCGTTGCTAAATGTAGAGCACTTGAAAAGCAGAATCTGAGGAAGTGTACGAGCAAAATTGTAAGCACGTTCTAAAGTTGTAACAGGGGCTTTGAATCAAGAAGAGGATGTCCCAGCAGTAATAGTAAAGGAGAAGAGAAGGGTACGAAATGAGGAAAAGGAACTCAGAAAACGAATTCAGACCTGAAGAGAGACATTTAATCACTCTTCCATGCGACTTAAATATCATGGCCACCTTCATAGAGAGAACTGGTAGGAGAATTCCTGGCAACATTAGAGTTTATTGTTGATGTCTACCTAAATAACTGTCATAAAACTTCCATGGTTGCTATTCCATTCCAGAATGTTCTTTGGCCAAGTCCTAAGTTAATAAATCCCTGTTAAGTAACTGTATATATCCGGGTTAGCGGGAAGGCACCTTGCTAAAACAGTTTAGGTTTTGCTACTTAAAAAAATAAAACCGATCAACACCTCCTCTCAAGGAATGTTGGCTCATTTTTGTCTAGAGGTACTACAAATTATGTTTACTTCCCTGGACATGGTATTCCCTTTTTTGCCATTATTAGAGACTCTAGCTCTAGGAGGGAATTTCTTGTGCTTACTCTTATCCTTTGCTTTTCTTCTGAAGGGAACAGTGTAGAGTCTTCCGTAAGAACTACCATATCAATTTCTGAGCTGATGTGCTTTTGAAAAATGATGACGGAAATGCTCATGCATTTTAGTGTTTGTATTTAACCGACTTTCTTAAGATGTAGGGTTCTTCCCTGATTATATTCGCCCTCACCTTTCTTCATCATCTAGGCTCTGGGTGACTTACACATATATTTTTTT
Source organism: Delphinapterus leucas (assembly GCF_059928025.1). Classification (NCBI taxonomy): domain Eukaryota; kingdom Metazoa; phylum Chordata; class Mammalia; order Artiodactyla; family Monodontidae; genus Delphinapterus; species Delphinapterus leucas. The sequence goes on along the minus strand of NC_143147.1, from coordinate 66,658,034 downwards.
CTCTCCGGTTCCCATGATGTTCTATCATCCATGAGGGATTTTTTTCCCCTCTCTTGCTGATAAAAAGGAAGCACAACAGCTCCCACCCATGATTCCTTCATTTTAAGCAAAATATAATCTAAAAGGAAAATCAAGACTATATCAGATGCTCTGGTTTCAGCAAAGCTAGACAGTTTCCACATGTTGGGCACTTGAAATCTTCCCTCTGCAACATAGTGTGTCTCAATTTCACTTCTGACCTCTGTTACTTAGCTGAGCGCTTAACCTCTCTGTTCTTCAGTCAGCTCATCTCTAAGACAGAGATAAAAATAACACCCACCCCTATAACCATTAGAGAGAGCTAAATGAGTTAATCGGTGAAGTGCTTAGGGCAATGCCTACCCTGAGGAGTAGCACACATTAAACGTGAGCTACTACTGATATAAATAAAGCCTCGGATCACCCTCTCACACGATCACAGCGCTCTTTCTTTGCTTTGAATCTCCTTCAAATGTTCCCCATCGTGCAAGCGTCCTCAGCTTATGCATTTCCAAAATCTTTGTATAACTTCTTACCAGCAATATTTTTCCCTTTCCCCTCCAGTGGATTGTTTCAGTTTGGACTATGTATACCATTCTATTCTAAATAAACATAAATCCCAGCTCACGAAGTCTCTTGACATTTGTGAGGGTATATATAATTTCATTAGCTAAAATATCAAGTTTATTTTATTAACTAAATGCACCCATATAAATAAGAGGAATCTAATATAAAATCAGTAACCAATGAAATCAATACTAAATTAAGTATTCCTTAATGAGTCTTCAAATTCTTGTTTTAGGTGAGGGTAAATTTATGTTTTAAAGTGACCTTATTATGACACGATGCTAGGCAGTACAAGCTAATGCAAGTGACCGTTTTCATGTCTTCTCTCTTATTTATTAGTATCCTTCTATATCATAGATTATATATGCTATTGCTGAAAGGAGTAAAAAGTGCTTCCTTTAATTCAGGTCCATTAGCATTCCAACATTTTAATGACTCTGTCCACATTTTAAATCTCTTTAAAAAACAATTCTACTGTAATTAAGCAAAACAGGAGATTGATGACCGATTGCAAAGCAGCTATGTCAAAAATAAACAGAGCTTTGGATTCAACGAGCTTTCCTTTTTCCAAACTTTGCTGTGTAAATAAACACACCCCTTGTCCCCATGTCCTCTCCATATTTCACACACATAAAATTATTCCCAATTAGCTGTTTCTCTATTTGCCTCTTTTTCTCATTAAAATCATCCCCAGAGCTTAACCATCTTCATTCACTGTGCTGTCTGAAAGTCTTCTGTACTGCCAAGCCTGTCCTCGTGAAGATTTTACATTTACAGCAGACTGACTCAGTAAGTACACTTTGGAAACTCTGGGGAACAGCTCAACCCAATGCCTGTCTTGATGCCTGGCCAACGGGCTCAAACAACAAACATAAAAGCTGAATCTGTACTTCCATTCAGTTATGAGGTTGCCAAGTTCGTTTTCCTGATACTGTACCTACAGTATATCCATCTCCCAATGTCTCAGACGCACTTCATTAACTTTGTGACATCAGCCTCTGATGTTATGAACTCAATTTTGCTAATATAAATGACACAGTACTATATAGAAATTTAAGAGGTTGTAACATTAGAAGTCTCTAGAAGATTCCCATAACAGTTAAAGAACAAGGAACCCAAATTCCCAGAACCAATTCTTGCTGGGAAATAATTCCTTATATATAATCTTAAAGCTATTCTCCCTCCCCTCAGGCCTCTGTTTCTGATTCTCATTTATGTTGCAAATAGCTTTTAATGATAGAACAGGGAAATATATTGTGGTTTCACACGTTCAGGGATTTTATGGTCACTTATTTCTAACTAGGAGATAGAGACACATAGCGGAAAAGTTTCTTTTTTCTTTAAATATAAACCAGTTTAGTATATTATGCTCTTTGCTATAGGGATATATTTAAGAAATAACACGATTTGAAGACCATGAATGTTTTTTTAATGGCAAGCCTCTGTATCAGTAAGGATGGGTTTACAAACGAGCCACTAAATTAATTAGACTGACTAATTTGGAAACTCCAATTTGCCACCATGAATCTATGTTATATACCACAAGGAACATGGAAACTATGCACTACTGTCCCCGCAGAAGCCATGAATATTTTGTCCAGCACCAATTATGCCTCCCAAAACGTAGCTCATCTCAAAAAGACAAATGTAAGATTCAAATCTCTCTTCCCATCTTTTCCTCTTTTTG